>NW_024353907.1:1841115-1883550 GCF_902729225.1 Pteropus medius | reverse complement strand
AATGTATCATAGGAAAATATATTCTCTCATTTCATAGGTTGTTCTTTTGTTTTGTGATAGTTTCTTTTGCTGTGCAAAAACATTTTAGTTTGATGTAGTCCCATTTGTTTATTTTGTCCTTTCTCGCCCTTGCCCAAGGAAATATATCGGAAAAGAAAATACTAGTAGCATTATCAGAGAGTTTACTGCCTATGTTTTCTTCTAGAATTTTTATGGTTTTGAGGTCTTACATTTAAGTTTTTAATCTATTTTGAGTTTATCTTGATATAGTGTTAAGAAGGTGGTCCAGTATCATTTGTTTGCATGTATCGGTCCAGTTTTCCCAACATCTTTTGTTGCATAGACTGTCTTTACCACATTGTATAATCTTGCTTCCTTTGTCATATATTAAATGAGCATATAGATGCAGATTTATTACTAGGCTCTGTATTCCATTCCATTGGTGTATGTATCTGTTTTTATGCAGTACCATGCTGTCTTGATTACTGTAGCCTTATAATATAGTTTGATATAAGATAGCAGGATACCGCCAACTTTGTTCTTCTTTCTCAAGATCGCCGTGGTTAGTCAAGGTCCTTTATGGTTCCATATAAATTTTTTGATTATTTGCTCTACTTGTCTGAAAAATGCCATTGGTATTCTGATAGGGATTGCATTAAATCTAGGATTGCTCTGGAGAGTATGGCCATTTTAACAATGTTGATTCTTCCTACCTTTGAGGATGGTATTTGCTTCTATTTATTTGTATCTGTATCTTCACCAATTTCTTTTCTCTTTTTTTGATGTTTGGTACTTATTTTTTTTCTTTCTTTCTTTTTTTATTATGATGACATTGGGTAACAAAATCCAAAAAGTTTAAAGTGCACAATTCAACAGTAATTCATATATATTTTGCATTGTATGATCACCACCCATAGTTAGATTTCTTTCTGTCACCACATATCTGACCCCTTTTACCACATTTACCTTCCTCCTCTCCACTACCCTAACCATTAGTCTATTGTCCATGACCATGAGTCTTTGTGCGTCATGGTTGTTTATTGCTTTTAGGTTTATATCCCACATATAAGTGGTATCATGTGATTTTCAACTTTTTCTGTCTGGCTTATTTTGCTTAGCATGATTATCTCAAGGTCTATCAGTGTTGTCACAAACAAAAGTATTTCATCTCTTCTTATGGGTGAGTAATATTCCATTGTATATATGTATCACAGCTTCTTTATCCAATCAGGACACTTCGGTACCTTCCATGTCCTAGCAACCACAAATACTGCTGCTATGAACATCGATATGCAAATATCTTTTTGGATATGGGTTTTCAAGACGTTGGGGTAAATACCCAGTAGAGGGATTGCTGGATCATATGGTAGAGCAATTCTTAGATTTTTGAAGAACCTCTATACTGTTTTCCATAGTGGCTGTACCAATTTGCAGTCTCACCAGCAGTGTATTTTTCTTTGCATCCTCTCCAACATTTGTTATTACTTGCCTTGTTGAATATAAATATTCTAACAGGTGTGAGATGGTATCTCATTGTGGTTTTGATTTGCATTTTCCTAACAGCTAGCGATGTTGAGCATCTTTTCAAATATTTGTTGACTATTTGAATGTCTTCTTGGGAGAAGTGTTTGTTCAAGTCCTTTGCTTATTTTTTGATTGGATTGTTTGTTTTTTTGTTGTTATTGAGTTGTATGAATTCTTTGTATATTTTGGATATTAGGCCCTTATAAGAGACATTGCTTCCAAATATATTTTCCTATTCAGATGGTTGCCTCTTTACCTTGTTGAAGGTTTCATTTGCTGAGCAGAAGCTTTTTAGTTTGATGTAGCCTCATTCATTTATTTTTACTTTTACTTCCCTTGTTTTTGAGGTCAAATTCATAAAATCCTTTTTAAGTCTAAGGTCCTTGAGTTTAGTTCCTATGTTTTCTTCTATGCGTTGTATTGTTTCAGGTCTATATTGAGATCCCTAATCCATTTTAAGTTAATTTTGGTGTGTGGTGATAGACAACAGTCTAGTTTCATTCTTTTGCAGGTGGCTTTTCAGTTTTCTCAGCACTATTATTGAAGAGGCTTTCCTTTCTTCACTGTATGATTTCGTGTTTTTTTTGTTGTTGTTGTCAAAAATCATTTGCCCATATAAATATGGGTTTACTTCTGCACTCTCAATTCTGTTCCACTGGTCCATGTGTCTGTTTTGCTGCCAATGTCATGCCGTTTTGATTATTGATGCTTTGTAGTATAATTTGCAGTCAGGCAGAGTGTTGCCTCATTCTTTTTTCTCAGGATGGCTGTGGCTATTCGGGGTCTTTTGTGCTTCTATAGAAATCTGATGAAATTTTGTTCCGTTTCTTTAAAAAATGATCATCGAATTTTGATGAGGATTGCGTTAAATCTGTATAATGCTTTAGGTAATATGATAATTTTAAATATGTTGATTCTTCCAATCCAGGAACACAAAATATCTTTCCATTTCTTTGTATCTTCTTTGATTTCTTTTAACAAGGTCTTATATTTTTCATTGTATAGATCCTTCACATGTTTCGTTAGATTTATTCCTAGATATTTTATTCTTTTTGGTGCAATTGCAAAAGGAATTATTTTTTTCCAGTTCTTTTATGACACTTTGTTATTAGAGTATAGGAAACCTATGGATTTTTGAACATTGATTTTGTATCCAGAGACTTTACTGTATTTGCTTATTGTTACTAGTAGTGTTCTTGTGAAGTCTTTAGGGGTTTCTATATAGAGAATCATGTCCTCCACAAATAGTGACAATTTGATTTCTTTCTTTCCTATCTGGATGCCTTTTATACCTTTCTCTTGTCTGATTGCACTCGCTAGGACCTCCAGTGTTGTATTGAATAACAGTGGCGATAATGGACAGCCTTGACTTGTTCCTGATCTTAGAGGGAAGGTTTTTAGTTTTTCACCATTAAGTATAATGTTGGCTGAGAGTTTGTCATATATGGCGTTTATCATGTTAAGGTACTTTCCTTCTATACCGATTTTGTTAAGTGTTTTGATCATAAATGGATGTTGGATCTTGTCGAAGGCTTTTTCTGCATCTATTGATATGATCACATGATCCTTATTTTTTAATTTAGTTACGTGGTGTCTCACATTAATTGATTTGCTTATGTTCAAACATTCTTATGCCCCTGGGATGAAGCCCACTTGATCGTGGTGTATAATCTTTTTAATATATTGCTCTTTTCCCTTGGCTAGTATCTTATTTAGGATTTTTGCATCTGTGTTCATGAAAGATATTGGTCTGTAATTTTCTTTGGTGTTATTTTTACCAGGTCTTCATATCAGAGTAATAGTAGTCTCATAAAATGAGTTAGGAAGTATTGCCTCCTCTTTGATTTTTTGGAAGAGTTTGAGGAGAATAGGTGTTAAATCTTCTTCGAATATTTTCACCGGTGAAGCAAGCTGGTCCTGGACCTTTACTTTTTGGGAGGTTTTTGGTGATTGTTTCAATTTCCATACTGCTGATCAGACGATTTAGATTTTTCAATCCTTCTTGATTCAATCTAGGAAGGTTGTATCTTTCTAAGTACTTGTCCATTTCTTGTAGGTTCTTAAACTTGATGTTATATATTTTTTCATAATATCCTTGTGTGATCCTATGTATTTCTGTGGTGTCTGTTGCAATTTTTCCTCTTTCATCCTTGATTTTGTTTATTTCTTCCCCTTCTCCCCGCCTTCTACCCTTCTCCCCTTCTCTCTTTCTCTGTCTCTCTTTCTCTGTCTCTCTGTCTCTGTCTCTCTGTCTCTGTCTCTCTGTCTCTCTCTGTCTCTCTTAGTAAGTCCAGCAGGGTTTGTGAATTCTCTTAAACTTTTCAAACTTTCATTGTTGCATTTATGTTTTCTTTTTTTTTTCAATTTCATTTAATTATGCTCTAATTTTGATTATTTCTTTCCTTCTGCTGATTTTAGGCTTCATTTGTTCTTCCATCTCTAGTTTGTTAAGATGAAGTGTTAGATTGCTCCTTTGACCTCGTACTTGTTTTTTGTTTTTTTGTTTTTTACATAGGTCTGTATTAATATGAACTTTCCCCTTATTACCACTCGTGCCACGTCCAAAAAGTTTTGATATGTTGTATTATCATTATCATTCATGTCTATGTATCATTTTTTAAAATTTATTATTATTATTTCTGCCTATAGCACTTGGTCTTCCTAGGTTGTCTCTCATCCAAGTACTAATCAGACCCAAACCTGCTTAGCTTCCAGGATCAGGCATCGGGCTTGTTCAGGGTGACATAGCTGTAGACCATGGACTGTGGCTCCACTGGGGCATGAACCAGGTCCTTCTGCATCTAAAGCAGATGTGCTAACTGCTACACTATGGAGCCACGTGTATTTCTATGTATCTCTTTTTATTTTTTCTCTGACCCAATCATTCTTCAATAGTATGTTAATATCCATGATTTTGTGGTTCCTCTCCCTTTCTTTTTACATTTGATCTCCAGCTTCAAAGCATCATGATCAGAGAATATGATTGGTGTGAATTTAACTCTCATATTTGTTGAGGCTATCTCTGTGTCCCAATATGTGATCAATCCTTGAGAATGTTTCTTGTGTGCTAGAGGAGAATGTATAAGCAGTTTTTTTGGGGGGATGAAAGGCTCTGTAAATGTCAATTATGTCCAATTGATCTAATGTGTCATTTAAAGAGAGTATTTCTTTATTGATTTTCTGTTTGGATGATCTGTCAATACCTAACAGTGGCATATTTCGGTCCCCTACTACAATAGTATTTTGGTCTGTTTCTCCCTTTAGTTCTGTTAGCAATTGCTTTATATATTTCATGACTCTCTGATTGAGAGTATAGATATTAATAAGTGTTATGTCTTCTTGGTTTATGATTCCCTTTATCATTATGAAGTGTCCCTCAGTAGCTTTCTTTACTTTTTTATTTTGAAATCTATTTTGTCCAATATTGTTACAACTAGTTCCACTTTTCTCCGAGTGCCATTTGCTTGAAATATCATTTTCCACCCTTTCACTTTGAGTCTATATTTGTCTTTGGAAGTGAGATGTGTCTCCTGGGGGCAACATATGGGTGGGTTGTGTTTTTTGATCCAATCTGCAACTCTGTGCCTTTTTATTGGTGAGTTCAGTCCACTTACATTTAAGGTGATTATTGAAATATGAGGTCTTTATATAGCCATTTTATCTTTTGCTTTCTAGTAGCTCAGTTTTTCCATTGCTTCCTTGTCCTTGTGCTTCTGTTTTCTTTATTTTGGTTGGCTTTTGTGGGTTTTCCCTCTGGTCCTTCATGTTTTATTTTATATACTACACTTTGGAATCTTCAGCATGTGGTTACCATTACGAGTAATTAAAGGATAATTATATATACAGTCGTCCATTTTCTTTTGTGCGTGCCTTATCTCCTTTCCTCTTTGCTAATTTGGATCTTTGAATCTTCCCCTTTTTAGTCATTGTTATCCAATTTGTCCCTATGTATGCAGAACGTTCATTACTATCTTGTTATAACAATTCTCTTCTTATTATTTAAGCTATAATGCTCTGTTCTTAGTAAGGGTTTCACTTCTCTGCTTCTATTTGCCCGATAGTCACTTTACTTCTAATTATGTATTTTTTTTTGTCATTTTGTTTTAGGTGAAACGACCCCTTTCAGTATTTCCTATAGTGCAGGCCTCATAGTGGAGAATTCCCTCAATGTTTGTATGTCTGGAAAAGTCTTAATTTCTTCTTCATATCTAAAGGAGAGCTTAGCTGGATACCTTATTTTAGGTGTTAGTTCCTTTCATTTAATAGTTTAAATATTTGATTCCATTCATTTCTGACTTGCAAGGTTTGTGCTGAGAAGTCCAAGGATCGTCTCATGGGTTTACCTTTATCAGCTACTATTTTTTTTTCTCCTTGGCTGCTTTGAGAATTCTGTCTTTGTGGTTGATTTTTGATAATTTTAATACTATGTGTCTTGGTGAAGGCCTTTTTAGGTTGAGATAATTGGGTGTTCTGTTGACTTCTTGAATTCCAAGGTCCAGCTCATTCCTTAGATTTGGGAAATTTTCATCAACTATTTTCTGAAAATGCTTTCTAATCCCTGTTCCTTTTCTTTGCCTTTGATAATGTCCATCATTCTTGTGTTTCCTCTCCTGATGGTATCAGCTAATTTTTGAATTGCATTTTCATTATTTTTCATTCTTCAGTTTCTCTCTTCTTCCTTCTGATTTATTTCTAGATTTCTGTTTTCACTATCACTGATCCTTTCCTCCATTTGGTCGACTCTATTTCCCAAGATTACTCTTTCATTTTTCAACTCTTGCAGTGTGTTCTTCATCTCCAGGAGTTCTATTTGGTTCTTTTTGAGAGTTTCAATCTCCTTGCTCTGCTCGTCTAGGTGTTTTTTTTCAATTCCTGAAATTGTTGATTTGAGTTTTTTTGGATCTCATTGAGTTTTTTCAGAAGTACCATCCTGAATTCTGTGTCATTTAAGTCTCATATTTCTATGTCTGTAAGCTTCTTTTCTGGAGATTTTTCTTTTTCTTTCTGAGATGTCCTGTCACCTTGGTTATTTGTGCTGTTTAAAATGGACTATTTCTCCACCTGGGTGTTAATAGAATTATATTCTGCTGTTTTTCCAGAAAGAAGATTTATTATGAAAAGGTCTCTCTTTAGCATGTTGCAAAGAAAGCACTTTTCTTTTAGTTTTTAGTAGGTGGTGTCTAAGTCTCTTGGATCCTTGCTTTATATAAAGTCTTAATAACGCTTTTTAAATTTTCTTGTAGATATTTAATCACACTCGCTACCCTCAGTTTCAGTCTCTGTCAGTGTCAGCAACAGTCTCGGTAGCATTTGCTCAGATTCCCCTGGGGCTCCATGGTGATAGGTCTCAGAGTGTACAGGAGGAGGGGCCTTCTGGGTTAAGGGTTGTGGGCTTTGGCTCAGCCTCGGTTTTGCAACCACAGTCGGCAAAATTCAGCTGTTGTTCCTCTGAGGTCCCGTCCCACTTCTCTGCTTTCTGCCCTGATGACTGGGCCCTGTAGCCACTTGGCCACAGGGAACTCACAGCTACCCCAGGCAGGAATGTTCAGGGAACTCGCCGCACGAATTAGCCACTCCTTCTCCCCTCTCCCGACTCCTGCAGGGAGCTCCGGTGGCTTCGAGAGGTAGCTTCTTTATTACTCCCAGTTCACTGCCTGACACCCGCTGTTCTGACCTGTGGTAGCTCTTATGCACAGATCCCACGCTCAGACGTGCTGGTGTGCAGTGGGTGGTTTTTGTTGAGTTTTAGGTGTTCAGCTTATTGTTTCAAGGGGAGAGATCAGGGGATGTCCTTCACTCCGCCATGTTTCTAAAGATCGACCCCTTCTCCATGGTCACTTAATCATGGAATCTTAAGGAAATGGAGGCATCCAGAGTATTCCCATATTTCTGGAGGCTTAAGAATTCTAGAAAACTAAGGTAAGTCCCCAGAAAAGCTGATTGCATACGACCAAGCCTATAAAGTCTTAATAATGCCTTTTTTTTCTTATAAATATTCAATCTCAATCTCTACCCTATGTCTCAGTTCCTGTCAGTATTAGCAACGATTTTGGTAGCATTTGCTCAGATTCCCCTGGGGCTCCATGGTGTTTGGTCTTGTAGGATATGTAGGGGATGGTGACTTTTTGGTTGGAAGACAGGAGTTGTGGCTCAGCCTCATGTTTTGCAACTGCAGCTGGTAATGATCTACTGTTGTTTCTCAGTCATCCTCACTTTGTTTTGCTTTCTGCCCTGATCCCTGGGCAGTACCCCTGCGTGGAACTCACAACTCTCTCAGGCAGTGCTGTTCAGGGAAGCAGCTGTACCTTCTACTCCACCTTCCTCTTCCAGGGTGCTCCAGCTCTGAGTGGCAGCTTCTGTGTTTCTCTCAGTCAATCGCCTAACTCTTTTGGTTCTGATCTGTGGTAGCTCTTATTCACAGATCCCTCGCTCAGAAATGCTGGTGTGCAGTTTTGGTGTATTTTGTTGAGCTTTAGATGTTCAACTTATTGTCATTTCAAGGGGAGAGATCTGGGGACATCTCAGTCTGCCATGCTTCTGACATCACTCTTTCAATTTCTTTTTTCAATAACTTATAATTTTCTGAGAACGCATCTTTTACCTTCTTGGTTAATTTGATTCCTAGGTATTTTATTGTTTTTGATGCAATTGTAAATGGGAATGTTTTCTTAATTTCTCTTTCTGAAAGTTCATCATCGATGTATAGAAATACAAGCGACTTCTAATTTTGTATATTTTGAATATTAATTTTGTATCTTGCTGTTTTACTGAATTCATTGATTAGTTCTAACAGTTTTTTTTTGGTAGACTTTTTGGAGTTCTCTCTATATAGTACATATCATATGCAAATAATGACAGCGTTACTTCTTCCTTTCCAATTTTTATGCCTTTTTTTTCCCTCTTTCTTATCTAATTGCTGTGGCTAGGACTTCTAATACAATGTTGAACAGAACTGGTGAAAATGGGCATCCTTGTCTTTTCCCTGACCTTAAGAAAAATGCTTTTAGCTTTTCCCCATTGAGTATAATGTTAGCTGTAGGTCTGCCATATATTTCCTTTATTATGTTAGAGGTATTATATTAGAGGTATGTCTCCTCTATTCCCACTTTGTTGAGAGTTTTTATCATAAACGAATGATGGATTTTGTCAAATGCTTTTTCTGCATCTATTGATATGATCGTATGATTTTCATCTTTCAATTTGTTAATGTGGTGTATCACATTAATTGATTTGCGGATAGTGTATCAACCTTGCATTCCAGTAATAAATCCAACTTGGTCATGGTGCATGACATTTTTAATGTAATGCTGATTTTGGTTTGCTAATATTTTGTTGAGGATATTTGCATGAATGTTCATAAAGGATATTGACCTATAGTTTTTTGTTTTTTTTTTTGTAACATCTCTGTCTGATTTCGGAATCAGGATAATGGTGGCCTCATAAAAAGAACTAGGGAGCCTTCCTTCCTCTTGACTTTTTTGGATAGTTTGAGAAAAATAAGTGTTCATTTTTTTTTGAATGCTTGGTAAATTCACCTATAAAGCTATGCAGTTCAAGACTTTTGGTGTTGGGGAGTTTTTTTGATTAGTGATTCGATTTTGTTTGGGGTAATCGGTTGGTTCAGATTTTCTGTTTCTTCTTTACTCAGTTTTGGAAGATTGTGTTTTTCTAGGAATGCATCCATTTCTTCGAAATTCTTCAATTTGTTGGCATATCATGACTTGTAGTATTTTTCTTATACTCTTCTGTATTTCTGTGGATTCTGTAGTTACTTCTCCACTTTCATTTCTGATTTTAATTATTTGGGTTCTCTCTTTTTTTCTTGATGAATCTGGATAGGTTATATCAATTTTGTTTATTCTTTCAAAGAACCAGCTCTTGGTTTCATTGATCTTTTGTATTGTTTTTCTAGGTTCCATTTCATTTATTTCAGCTCTGATCTTTGTTATTCCTCCCTTCTACTCATTTTAGGATGTTTGGCTCTTCTTTTTCTAGTTCTTTTAAAAGTAAAGTTAGATTGTTCATTCGAGATTTTCCTTTTTTTTTTTTTTTTGAGGTATGCCTGTATTGCTATGAATTTTCCTCTTAAGACTACCTTTACTATGTCCCATAGATTTTGAATCGTGTTTTTATTTTCATTTGTCTCTAGATATCTTTTGATTTCTTCCTTGATCTCATTGGTAACCCATTCATTGTTTAGTAGCATGTTATTTAGTCTCCATGTGCTTATCTTTTTTCAGTTTTTTTTCTTGTAATTGATTTCTAGTTTCATACCACTGTGTTCAGAGAGGACGCTTGATATGATTTCAGTCTTATTAAATTTACTGATACTTGTTTTGTGAGTTGGAAGACAAAGTAGCAGAAAATACCCAATCAGAACAGCAAAAAGAAAAAAAAGAATTTAAAAATTGAGGACAGTTTAGGACACTTCTGGAACAACATCAAATATAACAAAATCTGCATCATAGAGATATCAGAGGAAGAAGAGAGAGCGCAAGGGATTGAGAATCTATTTGAAGAAATAATGACCGAAATCTTCCCTAACCTGACAAAGAAATTAGACATACAAGTTTAGGAAGCATAAAGAGTCCCAAACAAGAGAAATCCAAACAGACTCACATCAAGGCAATCATAATTAAAATGCCAAAGGTTAAAGACAAAGAAAGAATATTAAAAACAGGAAGAGAAAAACTAGTTACTTACAAGGGTATTCCCATAAGAATGTCAGCTGATTTCTCAACAGAAACTTTGCAGGCCAGAAGGGATTGTCACAAAATACTCAAAGTGATGAAAAACAAGAACCTACAACCAAGACTACTCCACACACCAAGGCTATCAATTAAAATTGAAAGTGTGATACAGATTTTCCCAGACAGGAAAAAGCTAAAGGAATTCATTACCAACAAGCCAGTATTACAAGAAATGTTAGTGGACTTCTGTAAAAAGAAAAAGAGGGAAAACCCATAACTATGAATAATAAAATGGAAATAACTATGTGCTTATCAAAAATCACTTTAAATTGTAAATGGATTAAATGTTCCAATCAAAAGACATAGGGTAGCCAAGAACAAGAGGATAAGAAAACAAGACCCACGATCTGGAAAAAAAATGGCATAGTTGAGAGAAGCTTTGTTCATCCCTCTTGTGACCACTTCAGAATTGTGACAAAAACTTGGAGCAAACAAAAAGGAAAATCACCTGAGATCTAGATGAACAAAAGCACTACAATTAGAGAGAGATATTAATCAACCTGAAATGGTAGAAGATAGGAGGGGATGAAGATGCGAGGCTGCCCAGTCAAGAGTGGCTGAGTGAGACAGAGGCTGTGGCAGCGGCAGCCGGCAACTGCAGATGTCTCTTAAAGGGGCCGTGTCTGCAACCAGACTTTCATGGTGACGGAACTGCTCGCTATGAGCACCAGCACTGGGTTGGCTGCACAGGGGACACCAGGGACTTACAGGGGGAAACTGAGTTGTTGGAATGAAGGCCAGAGGTGAGGATCTCTTCTGGACAGAAGTGCTGGCGATATCCATTATTCCTCTGTTGAGCCCTGCTGCACGCACATACTGGGAGGGCAGGACTGAGAGGGCTACTGGATGGGCGGGGGTTTGGGGTTGGTGAAAAGGGCAAAGGGATCCAGAAGTACAAATCGATAGTTACAAAATAGTCATGGAGATATATAATGTAGCATAAGGAAAATAGCGGGTTGTAGATTTGGTGGGGTGATCACTTTGTGAGTTATATAGATCTCTAATCACTATGCTGTACAACTGAAATGAATATATTATTGTATGCCTATACAATAACTTTAAAAACTATAATTTTAAAAGCTCGTTGAATTGTATAATATAAATATGAGCAAAAAGAAAAAAATATTTAAAAAATACTGTAGATCACAGCAGGGTTCGTGGTCTAAAACTGAAAGTCTCCTGGGATGCACGAGCCTTGTGCAGGGTGCATGAGCTGAGGCCTGTTGCCTGCACAGAATGCATGGTCTGGGAACAGGCAGGGTAGGGGCAGCTGCCTGGCAACAAACCCACCAGGCAATTCGTGTGTTGAAGCATGCAGAGTCTTGGGGTGACATGGCAAATACTGCATTAGATTTGCTCCCAGTTCTGTGTGTGGGCTCTTACAAAAGTCACAGATCACAGCAAAACCAGCTGAGGTCTGCATCAGGCCCACAAAAACCCATATTCCGCTCAAGAGATATTGCAGCTCATGCTTGCAGCATTGGTCAGACACCAAATGTGCACATCACACAAATCGAGGTTCGTTTCCTGTGGAGAATGCATGACCCTGAGAAAGGGTAAGGCAGGAGCAGCTTCCTGGCAACAAGCCCAACGGGCACAGTTTGTGGGTTGGGTGGGATGGGCCAATTTTATTGGCCAATGCAGCTTCAGAATTGGACATGTTGAGGGGAGGTTTCAACACAAGTACAATAACACCTGCATGCAGACTGCCCCAGAGGAGGGCCTGACAAAGGCACAATGGCTGCTGTCTGTTCAGCCCTCACTCTGGCGCCAGGCAACTCATTCTTTCCTTGTATGTCTCTTGTGCCTCACGAGCTGCTGACCCACTGCTGGTGGCCAGGGTGTGGGTCTGTGGGCAAGTGAGTCTGTGCGTGGACCCTTTAAGGGGGATGTCTGGGATTTTGGTTTTCTTCCATCTCATCCAAATGGCCAGAGTCCCCACTGATTTTTATAGTCAGGTTTTGTGGGAACTCCTCTTCTTGAGGCTGGGACTCTGGGCTGGGGAGCCTCTGCTATGAGCTGTAGCTATGTCTTGGTTCCTTGGTGTATATTGCTGAAGATCATTTAGATAAGTGAATTATGGTTGGCTAGGAGCTAAAGCATTACAAACAGCCACAAATTTTCCCCCTCTATTTCTGCACCTCTCGAATTAGGGTTGGATTTGTGATTCACTTTGGCTAATGGGGAGTTAGGAAATGAGATGCAAATAGAAGCTTGAAAAGTGCTTGCCATTTCAACTGATGCCATTCCAGACCACCTAGCCCACAGCTGACAAGCATCTAACCCTAGATCAGACATCGGCAACTACAGTTCGCCAGATAGCTGCCTGTTTTTGTACATAAAGTTTTATTGGAAAATGGCTATGCTCATTCACTTACGACTATCTATGGCTTCTTTAGTGCTATATCGGCAGAGTTTAGTAGTTGTGACAGAGACTATATGGCCCACAAAACTTAAAATATTTACTACTAGCCCTTTACAGAAAAAAATTGCTGACTCTTGCCCTAGGCATACAAAGAAGCCCAGCAGAGACTAGCAGAAGAACCTCTCTAGCTGGTCCCAGTCCGCATTGCCAATCCATAGAATTATAAGTTAACAGTGATTGTTTTAAGCAACTTAAGTTAGGAGTAGTTTGTTGTATAATGAAAACTAACTGGTATAGTCACATTAAGGTTTCTTAGAGAAGTTTGAGAACTACATGTAGCTGAAAAAAAAAGCTTCAGAAGTCAGATGAAGGTCGCAAGATAGCCAGTACAATATTTTTGCCTTTAGCTTTTGACAATCTTTTGAAAGAGGAAATTGATTTATTTTCATAATATCCCTGCACACATATATGAACTGAAAATAGAGCAATTTGTCATGGGAGTTATACATACAGTTCCACACTTATCAATCCATCAACATCTATCAACACATTTCTATTGTATGCTGGTAGTTATTGTGGACAGATTAAATAACTGGATGGCACAGCCATAAGAGATAGCAGAAAATTTGCAAATAAAGACCTTCGGATATTAAATTTCGACCAAAATTTTGTTAAAATCGGTGAGGCTCTGCTTTTCTGGATAACTATAAATATTAGCATTTTGTCATTAAGTTGTCTCACTCTCCCATCAGAATGCATTTAACCCAAAATTAAATAAAGGCTATTTGGTGATTTTTTAATCCGCCAAGAAAACTGTCTGCAGGATGAGAAATAGGAAGATTTTCTTTTTAACTTCAAAAGAGCACATGCATTATTTCCGTTTCAGCAATTAGAACTATACTCCCCCTGCCCCATAATTCCAGGCTCCCAAAATCTGGAAAATAGAATGCTCTTTGGAGACAAGACCACTTCATTATGTCTTTATAAAATTGCTTATTCGTAATCATTCTTTGTGTCTGTTTTGAAAAAGTTCATGCAAACATAGGGACCAAATTTACTTAGAAGGCCCAAAATAACTACATATTTTTGGTTAATTGATTAATTTATTAAACCAACATTTATCAGGATTTATGTGAGAAAATAAAGAATTGTGATTATCTTCCTTGAGTGAAGGAACTAAAGTCAAAAGTTTCATAAAGCCATCCAATGGATCATCATTAAATCTAAGTTTAGTGAATACAACTTCTTAGCATCCAAACCTTGTTCAAACTATATCTTTACTCTCTCATGAAAATTCCAAAAGGTAAATTTGCAAAGATGTTATACTGTCATTTTTTATGCCCCTGATTTCTATGGACATTTTTCTCATAAAAAATATATGATTCATATGATCATCACAACCTTTCACTCTTTAATTAAGCTGCATTTTAAATTTACTTTTCTTCATGTGCTAGGTACCACCTTGTTGAATTTCTGATATATTATTAGAAAGTGTTTTGCTGTTCTAATGAACTCAGGGTACTTAAAATCACTAGATAATATTTCACATACCATTTTTTGAACTTCGATTTTAATTTAATGATCTCAAAGTAAAATCCAGAAATATAACCTCTTAGCCTTAGGACACTTATCCCAGAAGCCTTTTTTCTATCTGAACAGATAAAAACCCCTTGATAATAACAAATTTGCCATCAGGGCTTATGTAATCAGTTACTGGAGTGTAACCATGACATGTGCATTGTGTCTAAGGTATTGATGACAAAGTAAGAATTCTAACTCAAAAATAAAAAAAAAAATCATCTACAGCATCCTGCAAAAGCACCTTGCTTCTGCAAATCCCTGATGTTTCTTGATAGAATATTGGTAAATAAGAAATAATAGATACAGACATTTTTACATAGTCTTGGGCATGTAGACAGGGAGATTAAAAATAATAACTCAATTTAAAAGTATTCTTGAACTAAAACAAGTATCTATCTCAGTACATAACTATTTGTCTTTTCTCTCAGGTCATCATTATCTTTGTGAAAGAGAGCAAATAATAAAGCAAGAAATAATTTAAATTGTGCATGAACATCTTAAAAACCAAATATATCTTGATTTGATCCAGAGGCAGAAATCTTCTCTTTGAGGTAAATAATAAGTGGGCAGGCATCCAGTTAATTGGTGAAATGGAATCATCTGATAGTGGTCTGCTTTCACGATGGGCATATACTTATTTGCAGGTTAAAATTGTTTGTATGTATAAAGGTGGAACAGGTTTCTTTGTTCTAGATGTGACATGTCATTATGGATCAAAATAAATACCATGATATATTTCAGTTGATATGAATTATAATATGAAAGTATGATGAGGTTTTTGGCAATTTCATATTCATTGAATCATGACAGCCATGTTTTTCCACTTGCAAAATCATAAAATGTACAATTGTTATATAATTAATTTCAATGATTAAGAAGATAGGGGTTATAAGAAGGCTTAAAGAGATGAAACCCTTTAGATCAGCATTGAAATCTTTATGAACAAAGGGAAATTTTTGTAAACTCAAGAAAAAGTTCACTCACAACAGTGATATTTTCCCCTATATTCTCTGTTAGTTTTTATTTTTTTTACTTTTATATATTTATATTTATTTATTTTAATTAGTTTCATTTGTACAGTACATTGATGAGACATCTATACAGTTCATAAAAAATCCCCTCAGTTGCTCCCTCCCTCCCCTGATCCTTCACCTAATCAACACATTAATGCTAACTGCATTTCCTATGCCATGCTACCCATCCCTGTGACTATCTATCAACTACTAATTTGTACTTCTTTAACCCTTCAACCCATACTCCCAGGCCCCCAACCCTCCTTCCCCTCTGTCCGTCACCAAATTGTTTACTATATTTGTGGGTCTGTTTTTGATTAGGTTGTTCTTTTTATTCCTCAGATTCCACATATAAATGAAATCATATAGTGATTATATTTCTTTGTCTGACTTAAATACTAGGTCCATCAAAGCACTATTTTTTCCATCCCCTTCATTTTAGTCTGTGTGTGTCTTTCAATCTGAAGTGACTCTCTTGTAGGCAGCATGTGTATGGGTCTCATTTTCTTTCCATTCATCCACTCTAACTTTTAGTTGGAGCACTTAATTCTTTTTCATTTGAGGTAGTTGTTGATAGCAATGTAGTTATTAAAATTGTTTATTACTGTTTTGAGATAATATATATATATATATATATATATATATATATATATATATATATTTCTTCTTAAAGATCCCTCCAATATTTCCTGTAATACCGGTTTGGCGTTGATGAATTCTTTTAGCTTATTTTTGTCTGGGATCTCTTTATCTGTCCTTCAACTCTAAACAATAGCTTTGCTGGATAAAGTATGCTTGGTTGTAGATACTGAGTCTTTATTACGTTGAATATTTTGTGCCAAATCTTTCTGTCCTACATAGTTTCTTTTGAGAAATCAGCTGCCAGTCTTATGGGTGTTCCCTTGTAGGTAACTATCTGCTTTTCTCTTGCTGCTTTTAAGATTCTTTCTTTCTCTTTAAACTTTGGCATTTTAATTATCATGTGTCTTGGTGTGGGCCTCTTTGGATCTCTGGTTTTTGGGATTCTCTGGGCTTTCTGGGGTTGCATGTCTATTTCCTTCCCCAGGTTAGGGAAGTTTTCCATCATTATTTCTTCGAATAGCTCTTCAACATCTTGTTTTCCTTCAGGTATGCAGATGAGACAGATATTTTGACCTTTAATAGCGTCCCATATGCTCCTTAAATTACTTCTATAGTCTTGGCATCTTTTTTTTCTTGTCATTCTGATTGAGTATTCCTGGCTTTCCCATCCTCTAAATAGGTCATTTGATCCTCTTCTTTATTCACTTTATTTATTCCATTTAATATCCTTCTCATCTCTGATAATGTGTTCTTAATTTCAGGCTGGTTCCTTTTTATAATTTCCATTGCCATTTTATGTTCTTTTTATTACTTTGTTCAAATTCTCACTGAATTTATCTACACTTCCCCTAAGTTCATTGAGCATCTTTATAACCAGTGTTTTGAAGTCCGCGTCTGTTAGATTACTTGACTCCATTATTTCTGGATCTCTGTTCTGTTCTCTCATATGTTTTCTGCTTCTTTGTCTTCCCATTTTGTCTGCATTTCCATGTCTGTTTCTATGTACTAAGCAAAGCTCCTAAGTCTCCTGGTCTTATTAGTGTGGGTTTATGAAGTAGGTGTCCAGTGGCACAGTCCTGAGAGGCATTCAGCTGCAGGCTCAATTTAACCCAAGTCTGTGCCCCTCCTGGGCCACTTGTTAAGATTCAGCAAGCAATCCACAGATACTGTGCCTATAGTTGCCTCAAAAGACCACACTAGAAAACAAGGCTAGCTGCCTCCAGTGTGAGTCTAGGCACTGCTCAGCAAAGAGCACCTGACTCATTAAGGATATACCTGGATGTGGCTTGGGTGAGGTTATGAGTTTGGGGAGGCAGAGTTTCAAGGAATCCTCTGGGCGAAGTGACCTCTGTTATCCAGTTTGATGAGGACTCGGCTATGGCCATGTTGTGTCCGTGCGCTGGGACTCGGGAGGACTCAACAAGGAACAATGGATACTGCCGGCACTTCTGTACATAGTGAGTGTCGCCTAAGCCCTCACTCTGACAATGTCTCTCTGTAAGTCCCTGGTGCCCCCTGCACACAGCCGAATCAGCAGTGATGCTCAGAGAGAGTGGGTCCATCACCGTGAAAATCTGCTCACAGACACGACCCCTTTAAGAAGCTTCTGCTGCTGCCACTGCTGCTGCTGCAGCCTCCATCCTACTCAGCCACTCGAGACCCAGCAGCCTTGCATCCTCTCCCATCTTACCTTCTGCTGTTGCATGGTGATTGCTTTGATTTCTCCCTAGTTGTACGGCTTGTTCATCTAGATCCCAGGCAATTTTTCCTTAATGTTTGATCCTTGTTTCCATCACACAATTTTGATTTGGTCGCCAGTGGGATGAACAGAGCCTCTATTATCTATGCCATTTTCCCCCCTCTCCTCTGTTAGTTTTTAAACTTTGTTCTCTATTCCTTCCTACCCTTTAAGGGTTTAATCCCTTAGTTGATTATTTTTTCCACTCTTTTTCTTTCTCCCATTCCTTTTCTCATAAAAAAAAAACAATACCCCATGAGAAGGGCACAAGTGGCTAGGACCAGTTCTGATCAACAAGAAGAATCAGTGCAAATAACAGGCTAGTTGCTTTCATAAAAGGAATGAAATGCCATAAATATTAGTTTACTAGGGCTATCATAACAAAATACCACAGACTAGGTGGCTTAAACAACAGACATTTATTGTCTCACAATTCTGGAGCCTGGAAGTCCTAGATCAAGGTGTTGGAAGAGTTGATTTCTTCCGAGGCCTCTCTTCTTGGGTTGCAAATGGCCACCTCCTCACTGTGTTTTATATGGTCCTTGTGTATCTGTGTTGTCTATGTCCTAGATCTTCTTCTTATAAGACACCAGTCAGATTAGGATCCACCCTGATGACCTAATTTTAACTTAATTACCTCTTTAAAGACCTTATTTCCAAATAATATTACATTCTCAGATACTACAGGTTACGAATTCAATATATGAATTTTGAGGGGATATAATTCTTCCCACAACACCATGCTACCATGAATCCCTTTGTTCAACAAGGTAAAGTGAAGACTTTATGCATGTAGTATTTCTTCTTCTTTAACAGTATCATCATGACCATTGCCACCACCTCCATTCTCCTCCTCCTCTTTCTCTCCCACTTCCTTGTTATGAGGTGTAGCATCAGGGAAAGTTAGACTGGAATCCACAAAACCTGATCTGGCTTCTAGTCCTGCCTCTGACTCTGTACTTTGGGGAGATTCCTTCAGCTTTTTGGGTCTTGGCTTTCCTCTCTATCTATGAAGTGTTGCTGGAAAGGACTACATACTCATAACAAGGACTCATTTATATTTGGGGAGTCATACTCATTTTTGTGTTAATTATAATTTATCTTTATAAAAAGTTATTAATGCTGTGTATAAATATTTATTGAAAATAGTTTTCTCAATTTTTCTCATTTGTATTTAAAAATTCTTGACATGCAGTTTTTTATTTCTGTTAATTAGATCTGTCTATTATTCTGTGTTTCCTAACAGTTTTTAATTTAAACTTAGAAACTCTGTGCATGGAGGGATTAAATAAGTATTCATATCTATATTTTTGTATTTTCTTTTTGTACTTTTTGTAGTCGTTTATATCTGATTTACAGTTATTCTTTATTCCATCTGAAATTTAATCGAAGTATTTTGTGTGGTGAGGATATAAATTAATTTTGTTCTCAAATAGCTAAGTAATTTTCCAGCTCATTTTACTGATTAATTCCTCTGTTTGGCCACCGATTTACGGTGCCACAATTATTATACATTGAATGACTATATGTCAATGATATACAGATTCATTGATCTATCAAGGAATTTCTTCATCATTTTTAAAAAGTTTTAAAATTGCATCTTTATGATGTATGTTAAAATTGTTTATTTTCGACACAAGCACTTCCTCACAGAGAGATTAGAGAAGCAGCAGCCTCAAGCCTGATCTGCCTATTCTCTGCCACCTCTTTCTCATAGGACTCCCAGTCCACTTGCCCTCTGACGCTGCTCAGGAAATAAGCTACTTCCCTGTTGTTTGACCAGTTATCTCACCAGTGACCAAGAACTGAAAAAAATATAACTGTGCTTCATGGTGGAAATTCAGAGCTTAAGAACTGGGCAAAATGGCATAGATAATAGAAGCTTCGCTCGTTCTCTCTTGAAACCATGTCAAAGGTATGATGGAAACAAAGAGCAAACAGCAATCAGAGTCACCTGCGGTCTAGATGAACAGAAGTGCTGCAACTAGGGAGAGAAATAATAAATAACCCTGCAATGGTAGGAGGTAGGAGGGGACGAAGACTTCCCAGTCCCAAGTGGCTAAGTAGGACAGAGGCTACGGCAGCTACAGATGCCTCTTAAAGGAGCCATGTCCACAACTGTACGTTCTCAGTGATGGATCTGCTCTCTCTGAGCACCAGCACTGGGCTGGCTGTTTTGGAGTCACCAGGGAATTACAATGGGACACTGAGTTGTCAGAGTGAGGGCCAGAGGTGAAGCTTTCTACTGGGCAGAAGCACTAGTGATATCCATTGCTCCTCTGTTGAGCTCTCACCCCTCCCAGTGTGCACACTCTGCGCCGCCAAAGTTGATATGTCATTGAATGGCATAACAGAGGTCTCTCTGCACAGAGGATTCCCTGAAACTCTGCCTCTCCTAACTCATGGCCCCACAGAAGCCACATACCTTTATGTCCTTGGCAAGTCCCGTTGCTCTTGCTGAGCAGTGCCAAGAGTCACACTGGAAGCAGTTGACCTATTTCTGGCGTGGCTTCTTGAGGCAACTATAAGCACAGCATCTGTGGATTGCTTGCTGAATCTTGGTGAAGGTGACACCAGAGGGACACAGGCTAGGGCTAAAACTGGCCTACAGCTGAACCGCTCTCAGGACTGTGCCCCTGGATACCTACTGCACAAATCCACGCTAATAACACAGAATGACTTAGGAGCTTTGATTAGTACATAGAAACAGACATGGAAAGGCAGCCAAATAGGAAGACAAAGAAGCAGAAATCATATGAGAGAACAGAACAGAGATCCAGGAATAATGAAGTCAAGCAATCTAACAGATGCAGAGTTCAAAACACTGGTTATAAAGATGCTCAATGAACTTAGAGGAAGTGTAGATGAACTCAGTGAGATCTTTAACAAAGAGATAAATACATGAAAATGGAAATGGAAATTATAAAAAGAAACCAGTCAGAAATAAAGAATACAGATAAAGAGTATATTAGAGGCAATCGACAGAGTGAAGGAAGAAGAGGATCAAAACACTGATATAGAGGATGGGGAAGCCAACGACACCCAACCAGAACAGCAAGAAAAAAGTAACCAAGAATATAATAATAATTTAATGATCCTATGAGACAAAATTAAGGGTAACAACATCACATCATAGGAGTACCTGAAGAGGGAGAACAAGAAGTTGAATATATATTTAAAGAAATAATGATGGAAAATTTCCCTCACTTAGTGAAGGAAATAAATATAAAACCCCATTAAACTCAGAGAATCTCCCAAAAAAATGAACCCAAAGAGGTCTACACCAAGACATATCATAATTAAAATGTCAAAGGTTAAATACAAAAAGAGAATCTTAAAAGCAGCAAGGGAAAAGCAGTTAGTTACCTGCAAGGGAGCACTCATAAGACTGGCAGCTAATTTCTCAAAAGAAACTATGCAAGACAGAAGGGCTTGGCACAAAATATTCAAAGTTATGAAGACCCAGGATCTACAACCAAGAATACTCTATCCAGCAAAGCCATCATTTAGAGTCGAACCACAGATAAAGAGCTTCCCAGACAAAAATAAGCTAAAAGAATTTATCAAAACCAAACCAGTATTACAGGAATTGTTGGAGGGACTTCTTTAAGAAGAAAAAAAAAATGAATAAGGAACGATAATAACTACCTATCTATCAAAAAGTACCTCAAATGGAAAAGAGTTAAGTGCTCCAATCAAAAGATAGGGAAGCTGAATGGGTAAGAAAATGAGACCTATACACATGCTGCCTACAAGAGACTCACTTCAGATTGAAAGACGCACACAGACCAAAAGGAAGGGGATGGAAAAAGATATTGCGTTGGCAGACCTGTAGGGTATTATGCTTAATGAAGTAAGTCAGATAGAGAAATGCAAATACCACATATTTTCACATACATGTGGAATCTAAAGAACAAAATAAACAATTAAAACAACAAAAACAGAAACAAACTCATAGTTACAAAGAATATTTTGATGGCTGTGGATGGTAGCAGAGTTGGGGGGACATTGAAAAAAGAGAAATTGAGAAGTACAAATGGATAGATACAAAATAGTCATGGAACTATAGAGTGTAGCATGAGGAAAATAGTCAACAATATTATAAAAAATATATAAGGTGGAGGAGGGTTACTTGTTTTATTGGGTGACCACTTCTTGAGTTATATAAATCTCTAATCACTATGATGTACATCTGAAATGAATATATTATTGTATGCCAACTATAATTGAAAAAAAAAACCTTGTTGAATTGAACAATATAAGCAACTAATTGTCTATTATATTTCAATAAAGCTGGGGGGAAAAACCCTAAGAGAACATAAATATGAATAATAAAATGGCAATAAATACAAAAAATATTTATTTTGGATTTCTGCTTCCATTCAAAATGGAGTAACAGAGATCTAAAACAAAATTTTAATGAAAAAAATATATGAAGCAAAAATTGTCAAACATTAGACATCAGATAGTGTAGAACAATGATCCCTGAGAGAGTATTAAAAATTAGTTGAGCCCAAAGACCGCCCCAGCTTGCAGCTCAAAGGGAATTTCTTGGCTGCAGTGCAGTGAGGGGAAACCCTGATGAAGCCTGGTGATCCCACAGAGTTGAATTTGCAGGACAATGTACTGAGAAATAGAGGGTCTAAATTTTCCAGATATCTGGATAGGGCCCTCTCAAGTGAGAGCCGATCCACGTCTGTGCACAAAGAAACTATCAGAGTTTGGGGATAAGAGCAACCTAAAATAGCAGAAGGAAAAATATCCAGAACTTACACAGGGTCAAGAATAGTTTGTGTTCCCACTAGTCGGAGAGGAAAACCTCATAATTCACAGGGCATCAGATAGAGTAATCTCATGGATATTCATTAAATTGTGAGACAAAATCAGACCTACACTAAAGGTTACTCAGATCTCACTTAACAAAGCTTAAAACAAAGGCTCAAAATAATGAAACTGTTTATAAGTAACTTAACTACATCCTAGAATAAAGCTCAGAAAATAGTTTTAGGACCACAGAAATATACAACCACAGACAAGGTAAAATTCACAATGTCTCACAATCTATCAAAAAATTATCAAGCAGGTAAAGATGCAAAGAATTATGAGACAAAATGAGAAGAAAAATCAATCAAAGCATATATATAAATTATGAAGAAGATAGAATTAGTAGACAAGGACATTGAAATTGTTATAGTTATATTCTGTATGTTCTAGAAGTTAGAAGATGATTAAGCATATTAAGTAGAAATATGAAGAGATAGAAAAGACTCAAATGGAGTGTTAGAGATAAAAATGATAATATTTAAGATGGAAAATATTCTTGTCAGGATTAACAGCACATTGAACTTTGTAGAAGACAAGATTGGTGGACATGAAGACATAGCAATAGTAATTATCCAGAATGAAATAGAGTGAGAAAAAAAGACTGAAAAGTACAGAGAGTATCTCATAAGATGTGGGACAGTGTCAAGTGACATATGTGTATTTGAGATCTCCAAAAGAGAAGAGAGAGGAGACAGAAAAATATTAGAAGTAAAAAAGGTCCAATTTTGATGAAAACTATAACCCCCCAAATTCAAGAATCTCTATGAACTCCAAGCATAGAAACATAAAGAAAACGACACAGTTTACAACATAATCAAATTGCTCACAACCAGTGACTTCTTCATTTTTCTCATTATCAACTGATCTTTTTTATTAGTGAAGTAATAAATAGTAATTACATAAATGTTTGAAAATTTAAATAAGCAAAAAAAGAATTATAGTTTTCATTAAAATGACAAGTATACGAGAAAGACAGTGCTTTTGTACATTTTTTATTGTAACCCTGCAATAAATTTGCTCATTGATTATAATAATTTTCCAATTGATTTCCTTAGAATTTTTAGGAAAATATTATGTAGCCTTCCAATAATGGTCATTTAAACTTTTTTTTCATTAAAATATTACCTCTGTCTTTTTATTTTATGAGTATCTTACTATGGAAGATGCAATGACTAGGATTTAAAGTAGATATTCTCAACCTTTTTTTTTTTTTTACAAACTAAAAAATTTAGAGATATGTTCTTTCCGAACATCATAAAGGGAACCTCTTATCTTCTCTATATAGTTTTTTTTTAATTGGCTATTTTTTTTCATTTCTTCCTCTATCTCCTTTTATTTTTTATTTGTCACTTCTTTATCTTTGTATTACTTTCCTGTTGCTGATGTAACAAATTACCACAAAATTAGTGGCTTAAAACAACACAAATTTATTCTCTTACAGTTCTGGAGGTCAGAAGTCCAAAATCATCTAAATCATGTATGGGTAAGAATTAGGATATGGTCCATCCTGGTGCAAAATTCTTCTTTCTTTGTGAACCTATGAAACCAGGCATCAAGTTTTCTGCTTCTAAATACAATGGCGAGATAAACATAGGCTAGACATTCCCATTCCAAAAGAGAGAAATTGAAGGGATAAAAGGGATAATGGGTCCCAAGGAAATTCGAAACTCAGCAGGGAAAACTCCATCAGATTTCAAAGCCTGAGAATAATTCTTTGTGGCTTCATGCTCTGTCTTCTCAGCCCACTGGGACAGACTTGACCCTTTGGCCCTGGGCAGTAGCCCTACCCCTTTGACCCCAGGTGATGACCCTACCCTGTCGATGGTGAGTGATGGCCCTCACCTCTGGAACTGAGGATGTCCTATAAGTCTAGGCCTCTGCATTTGCGGCTCTACAGTTCCATCTTCATTTCATCCCATTTCTGTCCCTTTCATTTCAGGCTGGATGAGCTTCCCCTGGTATCAAATTGTCTAGTCTGTTTCTTAGAAAAGGATCATTCCTGTAAAAGGACATCTCTAGTCCTGGTTTCTGCTGAGATAGTTGATTGGATCCTTGAGTCAAACATCTAATCTCTCTTTAGCAAATGATTGTCCAGCCATACCTTTGGCCTTGTTTTCAGAGAATGCTGTCTGGACAGGCTGAGAAATTTTCAAATCATCAGGTGCTGATTCCTTTTTGCTTAACAATTCATTCTTCATTTAGTCTCTTTCCTCTCACATCTTACTATAAGTAGCAAGGAGAACCAGGCTGCACTTTCTATACTTTGCTGAGAAATTTCCTCAGCTAAATATCCAAGTTTGCTGCTTACAAGTTCTACCTTCCACTCAACAGAACACATTTCAGCTAAGTTTTATGCCGCTTTATAAAAAAGATAGCCTTTCCTCTAGTGTTCAATAACATACTCTTCATTTCTATCTGAGACCCACCAGATATACCTTTAACATTATTTCTAGTAACATTCTGTTTATGATAGTAAATGTATTCTCTAATATGATGAAAGCTTGCTTTACTTAATTCTAGCGAGGACTCAGAAAGCAGAGAGGAAAGCTTTCATATATCCACCAACAGTATCTTCAAGGCAATGCTAAAAACCCTACAGCTAACATCGTAATTCATGAAAAATATTGAATGTTTATCTTTAAGTTTGAGATTAATAGTATCTGTTCTTGCCATTTTGATTTACCATATAACTGGAGGTCCTAGCTAGTGCCCTAAGAAAAAGAATGAGAAAAAATATACATAAAAATATGAAATTAAGAGCTAAAGCTGTTTTTGTTTGCAGATGACATGATTGCATGGTTGTGTATATAGCAAATCTTAAGAATTCTACAAAAAGATTAATATAACTAAAAAGTGCACTTAGCAAGCCAAAGATTAATATAACTTAGCAAGGATATAAGGACAATATAAAAACATCAATTGTATTTCTATATATTTGCAACAAATATTGAAAAACAAAAATTAAAAACATTATTTGTAAGTGTCAAAACAATATACATAGAACTATATTTAACAAAAAAAAAACATGGAAGACTTCTATGTTGTAAACTATAAAACATTGCTGATTGAAATTAAAGAAGTTATAAATAAATGGAGAGTAATATCATATCCACTGATGAGAAAACTGAGTATTGTTAAGATGTCAATTTCTTCCAAGTTGATTTATAAATTTAACGCAATTTCAACCATAATACTAGGAGTCTTTTTTATTTGTGTTAAAATCCAAAAACTGATTCTAAAATTCACGTAGAAATGCAGAGGACCTAGAGCAGCCAAAATAATTTTTAAAAATCGAGGAAATTTGGAGAACTTACACTGATGTCAAGACTTACTACGAAGCTTATACAGTGTGATATTAGCATAAGGATAGATAACTAGATTAATGAAACATAATAGAGTCATAAATAGACTCACATCCATACAGTCAAATTATTTTCAATACAAACACAAAGTTTATTTAATGAGGAAATTATTTTTAATAAATTGTGTTTGAATAACTGGATATCTGTATGAAATAAAATGAACTACATCTTCTACCTTATACTATGCATAAAAATTAATTTGAGATGTTCATAGACCTAAACATAAAAGCTAAAGCTATATAGCTTCTAAAAGAAAACATAGGAGCATAATTTCATAACCTTAGGTTAAGCAAAGATTTCTTAGCTAGGACACAAAAAGTGTTAACTATAAAAGATAAAATTAATAAATTAGATTTAATCAAAATTTAAAACTTCTGCTAATCAAAAGACATCGTTAAATATGGAAGGATACATATTATGTAGTCCACATGGTGTGTGTATTAGTGTGCTAATGTGTGTGTGTGTGTGTGTGTGTGTGTGTGTGTGTGTGTGTGTGTGTGTGTGATGGGTGATTATGGTGAGAATGGGTAAGGAGGTAGATGGAGAGTCAAGCAAAATGAAAAAGGAACAAAAAAAGTTTGCATTATTAAAATACATGCACATGAAAGCCTATATGAATTCACATAAAATCTAAAAAATACATTTAAAAAAGAATGTTATAAATAACAAAATTTTGTATACTTTATAACCATACTTAAAGCACCTTTGGAATTTGAAGTCGACTCTTAGAATTGTCTTTTGTTTTGAGAGACTTGAGCTAAATAAAGGAAGCATTGTTTTCTTCCAGGAGTGGTTTTAGGATCATGTCGTTCATAACTTCTGATCTTACTGCCAAGAAAACATCGGAACTTCAATCTATGAATCCATCCTTTGTTTTATATCCACGTACACACACAACCCTCTCCATTGCCTTGTCTCAGGCATAGACATCTGGCCAACTTATTTAAAAAATGTTTGTTGTTATTATAATTAGCATTAGATAGTCTATGGTTGTTACTGAACCAACTGAAAGATAATATAATGAAATTTTTCCCAGATAAAACTTCCATTGCTTTGGATGGTATAGGTCTGAACAATTACTTTGAAAAATCAAATAAACAAGCTCTGTTTTCCCCTCTTGAATTTCAATAACACCTGCTTTTTCTCAGGACAGTTGGATCCAGCCCCATCATAAGATATTTAGTACAAAGAGGTCCTAGATATGAAGCACCTTGGGCACTGACTTAATTCAGAATGATTTAAAGGGCACTCACTAAAGGAAAGGTAGTATCTTGAATCAATAGACTGGCTCAGTAGCATAGAAAAAATACAGGAAGTATTTAGGTCTGAAGCACACAGGACGATATATCAGCTGCTGCTTCTTACCCTTAAAAAAGAAAGTGAACAAATAAATAAAACCAGAAGGCTGACCAAAGCAGTTTTAAATCTTTAAGAACAGGAAGGATTTGGAGGTTAGAAGAAGAGAGGCAAACATCTTGGGCAAAAGGGAAAAGTTGAGACAAGTGAATCAGAAGAAAAGATTCTTATGCCAAATTATAAACAGAATGATTTTGATATTTATTCTGTTCCCCAGTATTACAGTTTATGAGTAGATATTTGTGTTTATTCTTTTTAAGTTATAATATAGGCATCATGTACTTTTAAAGATTATTAAGTAAACTTATAAGGAAATGTCTCTAAGATAAGCTTGTGTTATTACAGGGTGATTAGAGACTTTGTAGATTAAAAATAAGGACAATACACAGTAAAAAGCTGAGAGTGAGATTAAGTAAATGGATATTTGAAATTCAGCATGAATTGGCCAAGAAGGAACTTTAGATTTAAATTCCTTGAAATTGAATACACTTTGCCCGGGATAAGATTTATGGCCTACATGCTGTGGTTTTGAATTCTTAGTAAAATACATCTAAGGCAGAGCGTAAAGATAGCAAAAAAAAAAAAATAAGTTTAAGCCCAATCTTTAGCAAAGGAAGCCTTTTAAGGTGTAGGGCTTATGAGGTATTAATGCCTAGTGACAGAGCAGGGGTCTTGGGATTGCAGTGAACTCACTATTGATAGTAGTAAAACTATGTTAAGACTTGAAGTGAATGACATTATTGAGAATCAGTATTTAAAACCCATTTTATCTGCTTGCTTTTTCTTTAATAGAAATGTAATCATAAAATATACAGGGATGTATTAAAATGCACAAATAGAAATAATTCTTTTTTCTCAAACTGGAAAGGTCCATACTAAAATGCCATATCCATTCTGTGAGCTCTAATTTAGGAAGGATCTAAAAACCCAGGTAATAGTTCAAAGGAGAGTTACTGCACAGGAGAAGAAATTCCATAAAGAAACTGTTTTTATTTTTGTCAGAGAATGAAATGACCTAGGGGTCAACTTAATAGTGCTTTAAATATACCAAGCACAGGTTGACGAGAGAGGCTTTTTTTTTCGTTGAAAGAAGAACCAAAGTAAAGAGTTTAACAGAATGAAGAATTTAGATCAGATCGAAGGAAAGAAGGATGTTTCGATAATAAAGATCTGATAAACACTTGATTGGATTACTCTATAACCTTGAAAAGTTTCCATCAAAATCTTCCGTAGACAATTACAAAAGCATTGGCTGGAGATCAGAAGAGCTTTGACTTTAGTAACTAGTTAGTTCCATGACCTTGGGCAAATCACATAGCCTCTCTGGGTCTTAATTTCTTTATCTGTAAATGACATCTTTGGACTAATAAAGGACGCTTTATATTCCTAGCTAGATTCTCATTTTGTTGGGATGAGTCCTATCTCAAATCAAGGAAATGAGCTAGATTTTGTTCCTAGGCTACTTAGTGACTGACAATAACGCTTTTCCACTTAAAGCACTAATTTCTTCACATTTCTTATCATTTCAGCAACATTCTGAAATATAAAAATGCAAAATATCTTTTTTTCTAATGTGTCATGTCAAACATATATTTACACTGAAAGGCCAAACTTTTACCTTGTTTGAACTTTGATGCTTTGCAAAGAGTACTGTATAATTCCTTAGAGCTCTTTACAACTGCCCTTTACATTTGGATAAGGTGTGGGTTCAGCTATCAGAGTCTCCCATTTTTTTCTTTTATCACTGGAGAAGCAGAGAGAGTAATAGCAATCTTTTATTTTAAGCCTCTTTGGGCTGATGCGTTTGGGGTGTTTATTTGTAAGGCTACAGATATACTACTCCTACAGATATTAAGGTCAACCAATATTCACTGAACAGGCTTCATGCTGGGAATACAGAATTCCATCAGGTTCTGGGAAAACTTAGAGACTAATGGAGGACAACACTGCTTCCAAAGATAATTTCACAAAAATGTGCTACATGCTATGATGGAGGCACACACATGGGTCCAGAGGTGCCCAGAAGGAAGTTTTCAGATCAACCCAGGGGTTCAGGGAAGGCTTTCTGGAAGACAAAACATTTGAAATGTGTCTCAAACAATGAGTAATAAAGCATTCCAGTTAATGTGGTCAGACACAATATAGGACAGTTAAATTTGAATTTCATATAAAAAAATTTTCAGTATATTTTTTAGTGTCAATATGTCCCAAATATTGTAATGGGATACGCTTGTTCTAAAAAATTTTATTGTTTATCTTAAATTCAAATTTAACTGGATGTCCTGTATTTTTTAAATAAATTTATTTATTTAAATTAGTTTCAAGTATACAGTACATTAGACATCTATATAGTTCATAAAACAGTCCCCCCAATTGCTCCCTCCCTCCTCTGGCCCTTCAATTAGCCATCATATTAATGCTAACTGCATTCCCTGTGCCATGCTCCCCATCCTTGTGCCCAACTATCAACTACTAATTTGTACATCTTTAATCCTTCACCCCATTCTCCCAGCCCCCGCAACCTCCCTCCCCTCTGTCACCAAATTGTCCACTATATTTGTGTCTGTTTTTGATTAGTTTGTTCTTTTTGTTCCTTAGATTCCACATATAAGTGAAATCAGATGTTATTTCTCTTCCTCTGTCTTACTTATTTCACTCAGCATAATCACCTCTAGGTCCATCCATGTCTTTGCAAATGGTAGAATTTCATTTTTTATTTAATGGCTGAGTAATATTCCATTGTATATAACCATATATACAATGGAATATTACTATTCCATATAACCATACTTCTTTATCTATTTGTCTGTTGATGGGCATTTAGGTTGCTTCCATATCTTGGCTATTGTAAATTGTGCTACCATGAATATTGAAGTGCATAGATCTTTACGAATTATTGTTTTGGTTTTCTTTGGATAAATACCCAGAAGTGCAATTGCTGGGTCAAAAGGTATATCCATTTTTGACTTTTTGAGGAACCTCAAGACTATTTTCCAAAACAGATGAAACAACTTGCAATCCCATCAACAATGTATGAGGGTTCCCTTTTCTCCGCATCCTTGCCAACACTTGTTCTTTGATTTATTTATGGTAGCCATTCTGACAGGTGATATCTCAGATCCTCTGGCTACTGATAAAGGTCATCAGCCCATTGTTAAGCAGATATGGTGTTAAGTCAGCAGGGCCCTTAGAGTCTGGGGGTGGGGAGGGGACTTTAAGCCAAAGGTCTTCCTTTTTACTCTTTAAGAAATATATTAACCAAGCCTGTTTCCCTTTACTCACTTAATAGGCAAATCAATAATAGAAATTAATAGATTTAAATAATGAATTTGTATCTTCTTTTCCTTGTCTAGGGACTGAGGTGGCACTTCAGCAGGAAACCCAAGACCCCTCTCTGACTGAGGCAGAAAGGGAAACGGCTCCATGAAACCCCTGTAGGCAGGCACTATGGCCATTCTTAGCAAGAAGCAGATATGGAAGAAGAGAGCTCCCATCCCTCAACATTCATCCTAATAAGGGGGTTCATGGCTCTTAGAAAAGAGGTAGGCAGGAAAGTTAGTTAGGGGGTTTCGGGTCTGCCTGCAAAGACACCGAGGTCATCCTATCCTAGAAGGACTCCGCCCTAATCCACCCACAATTAAGCAAGCCAGAAGGCATTTTTGAACTCACACAAAGAAACCAGTAGGCAGAGATTTAGGTACCAGTTTAAGCCAGTCACTCGCACCTGCACAATGAAGACTCCAATGACCTTCAATTCACCTGAGTCTCATTATACCATCATTATAATATGATGCATATGCCCAGAAGTTCATTAATATCATTATAACAGACTGAATTCTGGAAACAAACATGCACAGAATGCAAAATGATGAATCACTGAGTCCTGTCAATCATAGTTGTCAATCAAGGAAGCCCGCTTTAAGTAACCAGCCACAGCAAAAAGGCATAAAAACCCTGAAGTCGTTACCAGGCCTTTTGAGCCACTCTTCTCTTGCTCAGGCTCGCTTCCACGTCTGGAAGTGTACTTTCCTTTCTAATAAAACTTTACTTTTCTACTGTATTTCAGTGTCTTGCTCAATTCTTTGTGCGAGACATCAAGAACCTGGACAACGCACCAGGAGAGGACCCCACTCTCCAGTAACAGTAGCAACTGCTGCCCACCCTGAGCCTAAATGCGCTACCCTAGAGAAGAGGCAGCTTCCTATCAACATGCAGTGGGCACTTTGTGTACTGGAGGGGCAGGAGCTCAGGGAGTCAAGGGCCGTCAAGCCAGTACAGACCTCTGCAATCCTCTTGATAGAGAGATATCACAGCTTGTTCAGGCAGCAGTGGTCTGTCCACAACTGTTTTCTTCTAAATGTGCTTACTGCCCTAGCCAGGGTCTATTGCTTGCACTAACTGCTCAACCCCAGAGCCAAGCAAGGTATGAGAGGCTGCTTGTCAATGGGCTGAAGGCACTTTGTGACTTGGGTGAAGTGGGATCTCAGGGAGACAAGGTCAGTTGGGCCAATACAGCCTCAGTTTGTTCTGGCTGGAAAATTACTGCTTGGCTATCGCCCATGGGAACATAACGCTCTAACGATAAGCTTTCTGTTTTTGTACCCCCATTTGCACAACCGACCTGTGGGCTAACAGTAAAAAGAAGAAAAATAGACTTGTGTGTTCAAACAGGATGAAGAATGGGGGTTTAGGGCTTAAAAACCCTGTACCTCTACATTTCGGGGCTGCTTGATTTGGGGTCTGCGTATCCCTGGCAGACCCAGCTGGCTGAATAAAGAGTGTGTTTTCTATAACTCACTGATTTCTGGTGGTCTGTGTGTCTATCAGGGATTGGCGACCACAACAAGTTTTGCTGCAACTTCTGTGCCTGGGCATTCCTGCTGTAGATAGAGATCACAGTGAGACCAGCTGCCATCAGGGGAGTTCCCATAGACCCCAGTGCTCCCCAGATACAATATTGCAACTCTTACAGGCAGCAAAGGTCTGCCTGCCATTGATTTCCGTACAGTGCCTACTCTGTGCCAGCCAAAGTTTGTTGTCTGTGTGGATTAGGAGATCAAGGGAGGGGAAGGGCAGGGATGTGGCAGTTCACTGTCAGTGGGCCACCTGGGGCAATTTGTGGGTAGGGTGGGGTGAGGTCTCAGAGAGACAATGGCAGTTAGATCAATAGAGCCTCAGTCTTGCTGCAACTTTGGTAACTGTTATGAATTCCAGCAGAAGACCCAGATCACAGCAAGCCCAGTTGCTGTCTAAGACTGGCCCATAGGTCTCCGATATCTGCCCAAGTTCGCATTGGCAGCAGTGATTTGCCTAATCCTACCTCTGAAATGCGACTCACAGTGCTGGTCACCCGCTGGGAATGGAAATGTAGCTTGCTGTGCTGGCCCTGTTGCTGAGATTGGAAACATCTCACAGCGATGGCCGCCCCGCAGTGAATACTTTTGGTTCTGAATCACTTGGAGCAGGGCTTGGCAACCATGCAGCAACAACTGCTCCGGGCAGTCTGCAGGTTGGGTGGGGCGGAGGTCTCAGAGAGACAATAGCAGTCAGATCAATTCAGCCTCATTGTTGCTGCAAATTTGGTAACTGTTGTGAGTTCCTGCAGAAGACCCAGCTCACAGCAAGACCAGCTGCTATCTGAGACTAGCCCACAAGTCCCCGGTATCTGCCCAAGTTCGTGTTGTCAGTAGTGATCTGCCTTACCCTATCTCTGTAATGTGGCTCACAGCAGCTGTCCACTGTTGTTGGGATTAGAAACTTTGCTCTCAGACCAGAGGTTCCTAATGGCTCTGTGGGAGGGGTCTGCACAGTCAAGCTGGTGTGGTTTGTAGATTGCCTGGTAGGGGGGCTGGACTAAGGCGCAATGGTGGTTGCCTTTCCAGCCCTCATTCAGACACCAGGCAATGGAGACCTTTTCAGAATGAATCCCACACAGCCTCTGACCCACCACTGGCATCCAGGGTGAGCGTCTACAGGTCAGAAAGCCTTTGCGCAGGTCCTTCAAAGGGACATCTAGGGGTTCAGTTGCCTTCTGTCTCACCCAGATGGCCGGAATCCCCTCCAGTTTCTACAGTCAGAGTTATTGGAATCTCCTCTTCCCTGGGCTAGGATCCTGTGCTGGAGAGCCCCCAGATGTGACCAGGACCCTCCTCTCCCTCAGGAGAGCCTTTGCAGCCTCGCTCTCTCTCCCGGCGATCCTCCACCACCCGTGGGTGCAGATCCAGCCCTATTTGCAACTTCGCCCCTCCTACCGGCTTCGATGTGGCTCCTTTATATTATCAGATGTAGATTTTATGATCAGCTGGACTTCAGGTGATTCTCCACGTTGGTCATTTTATAGTTTGGTTGTAATTTCGATGCGGTCCTAGGAGGAGACGAACCCTGCTTTTACCTAGTCTGCCATCTTCCTCTGATTCCTGTCTTGTATTTTTATTTGCTAAATTTGGCAACCCTAATTCCAGCCTCAGCTCCCTCTGTTCTTCTATGCCTCTGGTACACTACACTAGTCACCTCTTCCCAAGGTGAGTACTGCACGTCTTCATCCCTCCCTTCTACATCTTCCGAGAATGGCCATCCTGGACTAGTGCACCCCATCCCCATTAAAGTTAATTACATTCTACTTTGTGCCAGCATAATCCTTTAACATAAATCTCTCTACGAAGACTTATCACATTGTATTGCAATTATTTACTTAGTGTTTATCTTACTATTAAAATACAAGCATCGAGAAGACCATGTCTTACTAATCTTGGTATGTTCAGAGTGCCTGGAAGCAGGTGAGATCTCCACAAACATTTGTTGCCTAAGTGAATAAATGGATACAGACATGAGTGAATGGTCCATGTGGCACTGATTTCCACACTTATCTCATGACAAATAGGAATGACACTTCTAACAAGGCCATTTATTTATATTTTTTCTATTTTCTTCTGCAAGTTGAGTGCATTGCACATTTATCATGTACTGGACATTTTTCTCTCTTTTGGCTACCCAAGATCTAAAGTTTCTTCTTGCATTTGGAGAATCTGCCGTTTCATTCACATAATGACATGGTGTGAGATAGGTATTGGTAGCCAGAACATGATCATGTGACCCAGGTCCAGTCAATTAATATGAATTTTGAATTCAGAATACATTCAGGGCTTTGAAATTAGAATAAATGATCAGGGCAGTTTAGCTTTATTCTGGCAGTTCTAGTGGAGCCCACCCGTGCCCTGTGGTTGCACTTTAACTAAGGAATTTTCCTTATTCATGACTGTGGTAGCACTGAGTGCTGTTTGTCAAATATTTCCAGTTCTTTCTTTTTTCTGTGTACATGGTACAATTTCCTTTCCTGGTTTCCTTGAGATTGAGTGGGTCCATATGACCCATTATGGCAAATGAATTGGGCTGGAAATGATGAATGTTACTTCAGGGTTGAGAATTTAATTATCTTTTCCTTTTGACATGGCCACTTGCAACGTTTGAGACTGTTGTTGCCTTATCAGCCTGAGGCCTAGAGTGACTATATTGAGCAGAGAACCTCTGTTATCCTAAGATGGATATGTGGATTGAGCAAGAAATAAGCCTTTATTGATTTAAGCTGCTTAAACATAACCTAGTCAATCCTGTAACTGGTTCCAGTTTATTTAGTAGCATCGTTCTTTAGTATTCCCACTGATATGGGGCCAACCTATGTCTTTTCAACAAGTTCTTCTTTCTTAAGATAGATAGTATTGATTTTGGTTGTTTACTACCAAGAACATCAAGTGTCTCACTAGGGGTACACTGACAGCTCACAAAGCTGGTGATTGCAATATCCTAGCTTCGATTTGTAGGAAAAGAGTCCTTTTGGCTTAATATCTGTTGCTGAATTATTATGGACAAGAAGTAGAATCTCCAGGAAGAAAGAACATTTTTGAAAATCCTAACATTCTATGGTTTGGTAGTTATCCTACCTTTGGAACGAGCTGCTACTTCTACCATTTGAAACCTATTCCTTCAGGGTTGGTGTGAAAGTCAATAAGAAGTGTCACGTGAAAATGTTCTGTAACCTTATCAAGGCTGTGCAAATATGCCAGTTCATACTTGACCCAGGGTGGGACGGAGAATTTAAGGAGTTTCATTGCAGTAACATTTGAGATTGAATTATTAAGTAATTACACAAAAAAACAGGTCACTGCAGGTGCTGTGTAAATTTGAGAAGAGATTAGGAACTTTGTGAAGGGAGAAACCATAAGATATCAGCTATAGTTTCAGTGGGCATGGGTGCATGTTGTGTTAACAAAACAAACAAACAAACAAACAAACAAACAAACACACCTACCTGCCCATCCCAGGTGTCACTGGGATGAAGCTATAGGCTAATGGGAATAGCATCACATCCAAATGAAGTTTCATCTGAAAGCTTTTATTTATAATAAGGCAACTGTTTCTAGATTCTCCTTCTACTTGACAAAAATAATGTATCAGACCCTTCAGATACTTTGCTCCACATCCTCCTAGCACATTTATTTTTTGTCCCAGCCATTGAAATGGCAACCAGTTTTGCACAGGTATAAGATCACAGCTCCTCATCTTGACTGCCTCTTGTACTTTTCACTTTCTGCCCCAAGGTTCCTCTGACACCACTGTATGAGGTACCTGTAGAAACTCTCTTGTCACTCATATATGCATAAGCTGGAAGTGTGGGAGACTTAATGTCCCACAGTCAACATTTGACCAATGAAAGATGGGAGTAAGTGGATAAATGCTTCCCCTTTATGTACCATTGACAGATAACTGTGAGACACATTCTATACAGGCCCCCAGAAGGTACCAGTTAGATTGAATCCCAGGTGCCCATATTGTGTTCCTCCTTCCTTATTTCCCTTTTCCTAGTCCACATTACCATTCTCTGGAATCACTTCCCCCAAATAAACTATCTGCATGAACACCCTTGCCCCAGACTCTGCTTTTTATGGCAACCAGGCTAAGGAAAGCACCATATTTATGCAAAGCTGATGCTCTCCAAGATCATTCACCTACTCTATCTCCTCCCTTTTCCCAGAATTCCTGTATAAAACTCCCATATTCCACACTTGCCTTCCCTATTTCTCTTTTTTTCGGGGTGTGTGTATGTGTATGTCTTTCTTTCGTGCACATGCTCACAAATGCACACCATGGGTGCTGGCACTCTTTTAATAAGATCTATCATTTTTGTCTTAAAAATGCAAAGTATCGAGACTTCGCAAATTTAGAGATGGATATAAATTCCCTAATAATAATAGTAATAACAACTTGGTTGATTGGTGTAAGGTAGTCAAATTTTAATTGTGTGAAATAAAAATATTCTAAAAACTATCTACTTTTATTATTAGTTTCTAAAAGAAGACATGTTAACACCAGAAAAGCAGAAAGAATATAATCTCGAACTAGGTGATGGTCTCCAAATTAACATAATCTTTGATGTCTGAATATTTCACCGCAGTGTTCTTCATTTTCCCATTTTTAGAAGGATTGATAATACTTGGTGCACAGGGATTACCTGTTCCCTCTGGGGTCTTATGTGCACTCTGCTGCTCCTTTCTCATACTTTTGGGCCTCTGCGACCCCTCCAACAACGTCAACAGCTCTGTTCCCTTCACTTTGTGCAAAAAGGTTTGCACACGTGTCCTTTAATTCTTTTTCATAACTAGACATAACATTTCTGAAATTCTAAAGCCAAGAAAATATATTTGCAAGCAACGCCTCCAGTAAGGGCCTAATATCCAAAATATACAAAGAACTCATACAACTCAATAACAACAACAACAAAAAAAAACAAACAATCCAATCAAAAAATGAACAGAGGACCTGAACAGACACTTCTCCCAAGAAGACATACAAATGGCCAACAAACGTATGCAAAGATACTCAGCATCTCTAGCTATTAGGAAATGCAAATCAAAACCACAACGAGATATAAACCTAAAAGCAAAAAACGAACAGGACAAACAAACAGAGACTCATGGACATGGACATAGACTAGTGGCTACCAGAGGGTAGGAGGAAGGGTGGGGGGAGGTAAATTGGGTAAAGGGGTCAAATGTGTAGTGACAGAAAAAAAATTAACTGTGGGAGGTGAACACACGATGCAATATATATATGCCTTACTGTTAAATTGCACACATGAAACTTACTGGATTTCATTAACCAATGTCACTATAAAAACAAACAAACAAACAAACAAATAAATAAATCACATCTTATGTTTTAGCCTTTTAAACTAAACCTTTTAAATTATTTTACATTAATATACTTTAATTTGTATATGCTTTTTATAAGCATTTTTAATGTAAGGCAAGAGTTCGTAAACTATGGCCAAGGGGCCAAATTGAACCCATTAACCTATTTTGTAAATAAAGTTTTATTAGAGCACACACACACACAAACCAAAAAGCAAACAAACGAACAAACAAAAACAGAACAACAACAAAGGTATTTTGTGCTTAATAGCTTCTCCATTTTTTTTTAAGATGAAAATTCAGGGAAATGTCCTTGGTATCAGAAAACCAGAGATGAAGTAATAGCTTTGTCATTTATCAGTTGTGTGATGTCAGAACAGCTTCCATCTCTGATAGTCATAGTGTCCGTGTGTGTGTGTGTGTGTGTGTGTGTGTGTGTGTTTATCAGGAGGGTGACTTGAGTTTTGAGTCATCTTGTAAGTAGACAAAGGGTAGGGCTGTGAGCTCTGGAATTTGGACTCTGCCACTCTTGCCCCTTTGATATCGATGGCTTCTGCCCAGGCCCTGCCTTTGGGCACGGCCACTCTCCCTTAGAAATTCTCACCAACTCTGCAATTAGCTGTGTGGCTGTTATTTTTCCTCACAGTGATTTACTTTATTTTAAAATTATTTATAGTTTGGTGTTTCGGTGTTGGTTTTGTACACTCTTACTCTGTTAAACCTATTTGAAATTATTTTTCTTTGAATTAGTACCCTATTTTCTTTTCTATTCTTTGACTCTCTAAAGTTTATGCTTTTAAAAACTCTTCCCTTTGAGTATCTCTTCATTTTATATGACTTATATTTTCATTCTTTTCCTCTTTACTTCCAATGCACTAACAAACTATTTTCATTTTGACTCCTTACATTTTTACCATTTTGTTTAATTACATTTAATAGTCTAATGTGATAAATATCCTTTTCAATGGTATGTCTTTAATTGTTACATTTCCCCCTTATTTCTAACATTCATAGTAATATACTGTTACAGGTTTTCAGGAGGAATTTTTTTCTCCCATGCATATCTCTTTTTCTTTTCTTCTACCTTCCAGACAGATGGCTTGTGTCCAATGAGTCCTTTCATTGACTCATTCTTTTTAGCATTTGGGCTTCATTCAAGGGTCCAAAGCACTGTCTCCTGTCCTGTGCTGACCTAAAACTCCAATTTCTTTGGTTAGGAAAATCATCAAAGACCCCAAGATAGCTGTAGCTTCAGATGATCACTTGTATTTCCATCTGTCTCCTAAGTTTCTTATTAACTTGGTTATTCATTTAAAAAGATGTTCGTTATGTCTCTATATTTTTTATTGAGGTCACATTCATATAACATGATATTAACCATTTTACAGTGTATATTTCAATGACATTTAGTGCATTCACAATGTTGTGCAACTACCACCTTTGTTTACTTCAGAAATATTTTCATCACCCCAAAGGGAAACCCTGTATCTGTTGAGCAGTTAATCCCCCATTTCCTCCTCTCCCCAGCTCCTGGCAGCCATAACTCTTTCTGTCTTTTGGATTTACCTATTCCAAATATTTCATATAAATTATATCATACAATATGTGATGTTTTGTTCCCGGGTATTTAAATTTAGTATAATGTGATGTTTGTTATGTTTTTATCTAGAGTTTTTAGTTGTTTTGTATTGGGAGCATTTTCAGGACATCTAGTATATATATCATCTTGCTGGAAATAGAAGTCCTATATCTGATTATTATTTAATGTTACCATGAGTAGGAAATTAAGGGACATTATTGAAAATCCCTTTCGACTGAAATTTATGTCAGAGTTCTGAAATTTTCATCCAATGCTTTATTTTTTTTAAAGCAAGGATAAGAGAGTTTCCTCTAATATTTGGTCGATAATTCCCTAAAACAGTGATATAACAAAACAAAATATAAATTTATTTTATCCATATTTTGAAACTCATACTAAATTTCACTTAATAATCATAAAAAAAGTGATTTTTTTCCTAACTTCACCATAGGAAAAAATATTGTATTGAATTGAGAAAAAATACATTGTGAATATATCTTCTTGCTTCTCTCTCTTATAGAGATGAACTTTTTATTTAATTTTTTGGTTTGATATTTGTATAATTTATGAAATGATTCCTCTGATTACTCTATCACCCATCTGACTCTACACATAGTCACTACAATTCTATTGACTATATTCCCTGTGCTGTACTCTACATCCCTGTGTCTAATTTGTACTTCAACTCTTCACCTTTTTCTCTCAGCACTGCCCCCACCAAGCCCTCTCCCCTCCAGCAGTCACCAAATTGTCCTCTGTATCTGTGAGTCTGTTTTCATTTAGTTTGTTCCTTTTGTTTCTTAGATTCCACATATTAGTGAAAACATATGGTATTTGTCTTTATCTGACTTATTTTACTCAGCATAATAACCTCTATGTCCATCCATGTCATTGCAGATGGTAAAATTACATACTTTTTATGTCTGAGTATATTCCATTGTATATATGAACCACAAATTCTTTATCCAATCGTCTGTCGATGGACATTTAGGTTGCTTCCATGTCTTGGCTATTGTGAATAGTGCTGTCATGAAGAAGTGGTGTGTAGATCTTTATGAACCAGTATTTTGGTTTTCTTTGGATAAATACCCAGAAGTACAATTGCTGCATCAAATGGTAGTTCCATTTTTAATTTCTTGAGGAACCTCCAGACTGTTTTCCATAGTGGCTGTACCAATTTGCACTGCCACCAACAGTGTTTGAGGGTTCCCTTTTATCCTCACCAACACTTATTATGCTTTGGTTTATTGATGATAGCCATTCTGGCAGGTGTGGGTGACATCTCATTGTGGTTTTAATTTGCATTTCTCTGATAATTAGTAGTCTTGAGCATCTTTTCATATATCTATTGGCCATCTGTATTTCCTCTGTGGAAAATATCTATTCATGTCTTCTGCCCATTTTTTAATTGGATTGTTAGTTTTGTTTTTGTTGAGTTCTCTGAGTCCTTTATATATTTTGAATATTAACCCCTTATCAGATGTATCATAAGCAAATATCTTCTCCCAATCAGTTGGTTGTCTTTTTGTTTTGTTGATAGTTTCCTTTGCTGTACCAAAATTTTTTAGTTTGATGTAGTCCCCTTAGTTTATTTTTTCTTTTGTTTCCCTTGCCTGAGGAGACAGATCAGAAAAGAAATTACTAGTAGCAATATCAGAGAGATTACTGCCTATGTTTTCTTCTAGAAGTTTTATGGTCTCGGGTATTACATTTAAGTCTTTAATCCATTTTGAGTCTATTCTTGTATACAATGGAAGAGGAGGTCCAGTTTCTTTCTTTTTCTTTCTTTTTTTTTTTTGTATGTATCTGTCCAATTTTTTGGCACCATTTATTGAAGAGACTGTCTTTACCTCATTGTATATTCTTGCCTCCTTTGTCATATATTAAGTGAATATATAGGTGTGGATTCATTTCTGGGCTCTTTAGTCTGTTCCATTGATCAATGTATCTGTTTTTTTATGCCAGAACCATGCTGTTTTGATTACTGTTGCCTTGTAGTATAGTTAGATATCAGGTAGTGTGATACCTCCAACTTTGTTCTTCTTTCTCAAGATTGCGTGGCTATTTGGAGTTCTTTATGGTTCCATATAAATTTTAGGATCATTTGTTCTAGTTCCCTGAAAAATGTCATTGGTATTTTGATAAGGATTGCATTGAATGTATAGATTGCTTTGAGTAGTAGGGCCATTTTAATGATGTTGATTCTTCCTATCCATGAGCATGGTATATGCTTCCATTATTTGTATCTTCTTCAAATTTTTTAATGACTTATAATTTTCCAAGAATAGGTCTTAACTCATTGGTTAATTCGATTCCCAGGTATTTTATAGTTTTCGATGCAATTGTAAATGAGATTGTTTTCTTAATTTTCTTTTTCAAAAGTTCATCATTGGTGTATAAAAATGTCACTGACTTCTGAATATTAATTTTGTATCCTGCTACTTTACTGAATTCATTGAACAGTTCTAACAGTTTTTTGGTGGACTTTTTAGAGTTCTCTCTATACAGTACCATGTCATCTGCAAATAATCAGTTTTACTTCTTCCTTTCCAAGTTGGACACCTTTTATTTCTCTTTCTTGTCTGAATGCTGTGGCTAGGACTTCCAATACAATGTTCAATAGAAGTGGTGAAAATGGGCATCCTTGTTTTGTTCCTGACCTTAAGGAAAATGCTTTTAGCCTTTTCCCATTGAGTATGATGTTAGCTATAGGTTCATCATATATTGCCTTTTTTTTATGTTGAGGTAATATTAGGGTTCAATTCTTAATGAGCTTCCAAACAGTAGTTCGAAGTAACAGTTGTTTCACAAAGTGATGAAATAATGCCTCTAGAATTGGATAGCCAGAAGCAAAAATATATGGAATCTACCTGTTTCGATAGAACAATTTTGAATGTGCAAATTTCCTCATGATTTTTGAACTGAGAGAACACATGGTTTACCAATAGAGGAGAAATGCTTCTAGGTAGTGACTGCAGATTTTCAAAGTTCTTTCTTCTTTTCTTTCACCATGAGCAATTTTTCTTCTGTCCCAAATTGTAGATTCAGAAACATTTATTAAGGTAATCATCTTTGTAATTAGCTAGTAACAATTTGCCTTTATCAAGTGTACTTATTCCAATGAGTGAACTAACTGAGGTTGACCTAGGGCCATTGAATTCAAGAGCTTTGAAGTGAATGTTTGTGATCTCAGTGGATAAAGTTCATCATTTGCTTTCTCATCACCCAGTATTCATGTCTGGCAGCATTTTTATTCATCTTAGACACAGGCTTTTCAAATGCATAGGATTTATTGCTCAAATTATCTATTATTTGTCTCAGTTGGAATAGGAAAAGAATTACATTAAAGTTTTCTTAGATATCTAATTCAACTGGTAAAGGATGCTTTCATCTAGACCAATGGTTCTCAACAGGAGGTGATCACTCCACCCCAGAGGACATTAGATAATGTCTGCAGATATTTTTAGTTTTTGTTTGTCACAAATGAAGAGGCAGTGATGGTGATACTGGTATCCATTGAGTAGAAGCCTGGTGTATTAGTTAAGTCTCTCCAGATAAACAGAACCAGTAGGATAGA
>NW_024353907.1:1779550-1840937 GCF_902729225.1 Pteropus medius | reverse complement strand
GAGAGAAAGGAATTGGATCACATGACTGTGGAGGCTGAGAAATTTCACAATCTGCTATCTGCAAGCTGGAGATCCATTAAAGCCAGTGGTGTAATTCAGTCCAAATCCAAAAGCCTGAGAACCAGGGGAGTAAATGGTTAAAATCCAAGTATGAGGGCTGGAGAAGATGAGATGAGATGTACCAAGTCAAGACTGTAGGCAAGAGTGAAAGGAGCAAATTCCTCCTTACTCCACATTTTGTTCTATTTAGGCCCTCAACAGGTAGGATAATGCCAATCTACATTGGAGAGGGTAATATGGTTTAGTAAGTCCACTGATTCAAATGTCAATCTCATCTGGAAATACAGACACATAAGTCCAGAAATAATGTTTAGTCTGGGCACTCTGTGGATAGTCAAGTTGACATATAAAATTGACCATCACACCAGAAGTGCTGCCGCTAAGCATCCTACAATGCACAGAACAGCTCCACAACAAAGACTTTTTTCTGTCCAAAATTTCACTTGTGTAGAAGTTAAGAAACCCTGATCTAGCTTGAAGCAATTCCAGAATTTAAAGCTTGCTCATTCTTGGTCTCAGATAATTTTAATTAACTTTAAAAAATGCATTTAAAATCGGCAAGGCCAGAGAATATGTTCTTGATATTAATACTCTTGTATCCAAATGTTAAAAATCTAAGGTTCAGTTTCTTGCTTTTCACTTTTCCAGCTCAAGAAATGTAACACTTATATTTTAGTTGAATATTTCTCAAAATATAGTCCTTAGGCCACTAATGGGTGACAAGGGTTCCCCTGAAGAGCTGAAAACAGACCTAAAAATATAAATCTTTATATCACATCAGTGTTTGTAGGAGTATCACATGCAATTCCACAGACTTTTATTTAAGTTCTACTGGAAAGTATAATGAGCAGATTCAGCAGCTGTGAAATCTTTTGCTCTGCCTAAGTCATTCTCAGTTAAAAAAAAGTATTAGAAACTCTGCTATCGAAACTCTTCTTTTTTAAAAAAAATATTTTATATTAGTTTCAGGTATACAGTATTTTAGTTAGACATTTATATAGTTTATGACGGCATTCCCCTTGATTACTATAGCACCCAACTGGCTTTACACATAGCCATTATTATACTACTGACTATATTCCTTATGCTGTACTCTACATCCACATGACTATTTTGTAATAATCAATTTGTTCTTCATCCCTTCACCTTTTTCATCCAGCACCCCCAACACCCCTCCCCTCTAGCAATCACCAGTTTGTCTCTGTATCTGAGAGTCTGTTTTCATTTAGTTTGTTCTTTTTGTTCCTTAGATTCAGCATATAAGTGATATCATATGATATTTATCTTTCTCTGTCTGACATATTTTACCCTTTAGGTTCACCCGTGTTGTTGCAAATGGTAAAATTTCATTTATTTATGGCTGAGATATTCCATTGTATATATATATCATAACTTCTTTATCCAATCGTCCACTGTTAGGCACTTAAGTTGCTTCCATATCTTGACTATTGTGAATAGCGCTGCTGTGAACATAGAGGTGCATAGATCTTTACGAATTAGTGTTTTTGGTTCTTTTTGGATAAATACCCAGAAGTGCAATTGCTGAGTCAAATAGTAGTTCTATTTTTGATTTTTTGAGAATCTTTCAAATGGTTGAAACTCTTCTTTGTAACTACTCCTCTTGCCCAGCCTCCTTGTCTCTTCCTTCTCTCTCTTACTCTTTACCTACAGGATCTTGGTCTTCCTTCAAGATTAACCTCAAGTCTCTCAACTCTGATTGACATATTTATTTATTTGTTCATTTATTACACCCATTGAGAATCTACTAAACACCACTACCATTATGTTAAAGACTGGAGACATGGAAAAAACCCACTAAGACAGAGTTCTTTCGATAGTTCATTGAAAGAGATTTCTCTGTACCCTACAATTTAATACTGGATGATATGTGCTACTCATTACCCTCAGATTGACTTCTTTCTTTTAATATTTCCTTCTGAACCAGAACAAAATATCTTTTTGGGCTAGAGTTGCCAGATAAAGTATAGAACCTCTAGTTAAATTTGAATTTCAAATAAATGATAAATAACTTTTAGCATGATTATGTTGCAAATGTTATATGGGACACATTTATACTAAAAATGTAATTTATTGAAATTCAAATGTAACTGAGCATCTTATATTTTTATTTGCCAAATCTAGCAACCCTGTTTAGAACAAGCATTCTCTAATATTTTCCCTGTATCTCCAAGAAGATATGAGAGAGACCTGGCTGTGCAATCAATACTCAAATAAGCAATTATTTCTTTTCTTTGAGGCAGATATAAAGTTAAAATATTCTTCCTCCAAAGGCAGGGACAGTGAGTAATTTGTCTTAGTTCATACCCACATCATAGTTAAACCAGTGGTGATCTGAAGTAGAGCAGGCTTCCAGGAAATGGTGGAGCTCAGGATATAAATTCTGAAATAACAAATTAGGAGAGAAAATCCAGGCCTTAGGGATTTTTCTTTTTTTTCTGGAAGGATAAGGTGGGTGAGAGTCTATCTTTTAGTCTCATTCATTCCAAGCCTGAGTTTCATATAAAGCATTAGTATATCGATAATCCCGGGAAACAACCTGTTTTAGTCTCGATTATTTGAATAATTAATTTTAACCTCAAATCGTATTTTTTTTTCCTCTAGCACTTGTCTTCAATAAACATTAAACTATTTCTACAGTGAACACTGTAACTGAAAATACCCGGAACTGCTCCTAAAGTCTCAGTACTGATGAAACGATTTGACTTAAATGCCTAGGAAGCATAAAAAGCCATTGCCAAATGCATTCATTCTGAGCCCAGCAGGTCAAAGTTTCTATTTGCAACAACAACTGCAAGTATTCCTTACTGAAGCCTGAAAATGCCTTGCTATCTGTAATTTCTTGGTAAATGTCTCATATACAGCAGAGTATTGCACAACTACAGTTACACAAAATGCCATGACAATTTCACAAGATTTCAGCTTTTTCATATTTTTTTTTCATACCAAGGAGTCCTGTGTTCTAACCTTGGCTATATAATTGGGTGCTGTTGTTTGCAGGAGGAAGGGGTATTAGAGATGAGGTTACTTCCTGTTCCTATTTAGAGCTTTCTAGCTGTTCCACTGCCTCACAGTTAGGGCCTGCTTGACGCTAACCTTACTCCTTGTTCCTAAGGCTTTAGGTGGGCCTCTATAAGGAGGTGACACCAGAGATATAGACCAAATAGCTCCAAAGGTCTTTTTCAGCTCTGTGGTTTACATCATTGATCCTATTAAGATTGAAAGGTATTAACTTTCATCTCTCTTGAGGAGATGGAAAGTCTATTTGTATTCATTCCAGGTAATTCCAGGCAGAGAACAAAGAAACAGAATAATTTGCTAAAGTAGGAAGTAAGGAAGATGGGAAAACTTTATTTTCTTTAGCAAATTCTTTATTATCCAACATAGTTAAACAATATTTTTTCAGATTAACACAAATTTATCAATCCATTATCAATATTCAAATCATTTAAATGTAATAAAATATGATTAATAAAATTATAGTCAATAGATTAAAAAAAATTATTCTGGAAAGTTTCAGAAATGCACACAAGTAGAAAGTGTAGTATATTCTTCAGGTATCTGTCACCCAGCTTCAATATTTATCACTATTTTGCCAGTCTTGTCTTATTTATAGCTACCACTATTTTTTCCTAGTGTATTCCAAATCAAATCTCAAACATGTTCTTTAGCCTTCAAGTATTTAGTATGCATCTCTAAGTGATAAGGACATTTTTATATAACCGCTACTCCCTTATCACATGTATCAAAATGAAAAATAATCGCTTAATACCATCTAGTAGCCAGTCCATAGTCAAATTTCTCCATTTGTCCCCAAAATACAGTTGGTTTACTGTAATTATGACCCAAATAAATCTACACATTGCATTTGGTTGGGTCTCTTAAGTATTTTTATAGGGAGCATATTTAATCTTTTTCATCGACAATTTAGGAAACTTGCTAGGATTTCAGAGACTCTTGGGACCCTTAGCATAATAATAATTACATTGTATATGACTATGTACCTGTAAGCGGTTATAGTATTAAAACATCAGACTGTAGTTTAGAACTTTGGGATACAGAACTTTTTCCAAGTGATACACAAAGAACCAAAGTGAGACCATAGCCTTTGTTATTTAGCCTCTTTCAAAAAATGTGTAAAGGAGTACTGGAATAAAAATAGACACAGATAAATGGAACAGAACAGAGAGCCCAAAATAAACCCATGCCTACATGGTCAATTAATCTGTGACAAAGAGGCACACACAATGGGGTAAAAGCAGCCTATTTAATAAATAGTGTTAGGAAAACTAGACAGATACCTGCAAACAAATGAAACTAGACTTGTACCATATATAAGAATACACTCAAAATGGATTAAGGGCTTAAATGTAAGACCCCAAACCATAAAAATTCTAGAAGAAAACATAGGCAGCAAACTCTCTGATATTGCTACCAGTAATTTCTTTCCTCATATGTTTCCTTGGGCAAGGGAAACAAAAGACAAAATAAACAAATGAGACTACATCAAACTAAAAGGTTTTTGCACAGCAAAGGAAACCATCAACAAAATGGAAAGGCAACCTACTGAATGAGAGAAGATATTCACCAATGATATATCTGACAAAGGGTGAATATCCAAAATTTATAAAAAACTCATATAACTCAACATCAAAAAACAAATAATCCAATAAAAAAAAATAGGCAGAGGGCCTAAATAGACACTTCTCTGAAGAGGACATACAGACGGACAATAGACATATGAAAAAATGATTAATGTCACTAATCATCAGAGAAATGCAAATTAAAACCACAATGAGATATCACCTCACATGTCTCAGAATGGCTATCATCAATAAATAATCAAACAACAAGTGTTGGTGAGAATATAGAGGGATTGCAAATTAGTACAGTCACTATGGAAAACAGTTTGGAGTTTCCTCAAACAATTAAAAATAGAACTACCTTATGACCCAGCAATTCCACCTTTGGGTATTTATCCAAAGCAAACCAAAACACTAATTCTAAAAAACATATGCATCCCTATGTTCACTGCAGCATTATTTATAATAGCCAAGATATGGAAGCAACCTAACTGCCCATCTATATATAGACAATTGAATAAAGATGAAGTGATACATATATACAATGGACTATGACTTGGCCATAAAAATGAGTGAACTCTCACTATTTGCAACAACATGGATGGACCTGGAAGGCATTATGCTAAATTAAATAAATCAGACAGAAAAGGACAAATGCCATATGATTACACTCATATATGGAATCTAAAGAACAAAATAAATGAACAAACCAAACAGAAACAGACTCATAGATGCAGGGATCAAGCTGATGGTTGCCAAATAGAAAGGGGGGCGGGGCCTGGGTGAAAAAGCTGAAGAGATTAATAAGTAGAAATTGGTAGTTACGAAATAGTCATGAGTATGTAAAGTAAAGCATAGGGAATATAGTCAATAATATTGTAATAACTATGTATAGCGTCATGTGGGTCCTAAACTAGACAGGGGGATCACTACGGAAATTATATAAATGTCTAACCACTATGCTGTACACCTGAAACTAATAAAAAATAATATTGAATGTCATTGTAATTGAACAATTTTTGAGAAGGGGGAAAAGGTGAAGGGGAATAAGAGTAGTATATTCTTCAGGTATATTCTTCAGTAGTATATTCTTCAGGTATATTCTTCAGTAGTATATTCTTCCAGGTATAAAACAAATCATAGAAATGTAGTATATAGCACAGAGAATATAGTCAAAAATATTGTCATAGTGTTGAATGTTGTCAGATGATTGCTAGACTTATCATGATGATCACCTCTTCAGGTATATAAATGCTAAATAACTATGGTGTAAACCTGAAACTAATGTCATATTTTATGTTATCTATATTTTATTAAAAATCTTACAGGTGCTGGAAAAAATGGCATAAATGACAGAGGCTTTGGTTTTAACAAGATCCTTCCAGTTTCTCTGTTAGGAAGAGACTGAAGTAGAAGACAAGAGTAAAATGAAGGAGAAACATTAAGAAATAAGCAAAAACAGGGAGGAAGGGAAAAATGGCATAGATGATAGAGGCTTTGTTTATCCCTCTTGCGACAACATCAAAGTTGTGACAGAAACATGGAGCAAACAGCAAGGGAAGTCACCTGGAATCTAGATGAACAAGCCCTACAACTAGAGAGAGAAATAATTAACCAATCTGCAATAGTAGAAGATAGGAAGGGGCAAGGAGCAAGGCTGCCTGGTCCTGAGCGGCTGAGAAGGACAGAGGATACAGCAGTGGCAGCTGGCAGCTGCAGGCACCTCTTAAAGAGGCTGTGTCCACGAGCAGACTTTTGTTATAACGGACCTGCTCTCTCTGAGCACCGGTGCCGGGTTGGCTGCACAGCAGGCACCAGGGACTTACAGGGGACACTGAGTGGTTGAAGTGAGGGCTGGAGGTGAGGCTCTCTCCCAGGCAGAAGTTCTGGCGATATCCATTGCTCCTCTGTTGTGTGCAGATAAAACGGCACCATAGCTGAGATGTCATCGAACTGCATAACAGAGGTCGCTCCACCAAAGGATTCCCTGAAACTCTGCCTCACCCAACTTTCGGCCTTACTCAGGCCACATCCAATTGTGTCCTCAGTGAGTTTGGTGCTCCTTCTTAAGCCAACTACAAGCCACACTGGTGGCAGCAGTCTTCAATTCCGGCGTGGCCTCTTGAGGCAACTATAAGCACAGCATCTGTGAATTGCTTGCCAAATCTTAACAGGTGGCCCTGAAGGGGCACAGGCTGGGGCTTAACTTGGCTTGCAGCCGAACCCCTCTCAGGACTTTGCCATTGGACACCTACTACACGAAGCCATACTAATGAGATGGGGAGACTTAGAGCTTTACTTAGTACATAGAAACAGACACAGAAGAGCAGCCAAAATGAGGAGATAAAGAAGCAGAAATCATATGAGATAAAAGAAAAGAGATCCGGAAATAATTGAGTCAAGCAATCTAACAGATGCAGAGTTCAAAACATCGGTTATAAAGATGCTCAATGAACTTAGGGTCAGAGTAAATGAACTCAGTGAAAACTTTAACAAAGAGATAAGAAACATAAAAATGGAAATGGAAATTGTAAAAGGGAACCAGTCAGTAATGAAGAACACATATTCCAAAATGAAGAGTACATTAGGTGGAATGAACAGAGTGAATAAAGAGGATCAAACCACAAATATAGAAGATGCGGAAGCCAAGGACACTCATTCAGAATGGTAAGGAAAAAAAGCCAAGACTATAATAATAATTTAGGGAGCCTATGAGACACAATTATATGTAAAAACATCCATGTCACAGGTATACCTGAAGGAAAACAAGGCATTGAATTGCTATTTGAAGAAACAGTGAAGGAAAACTTCCCTCACCTGATGAAGGAAATAGACATACAACCCCAGGAAGCTCAGAGAGTCCCAAAAAAGAGGAACCCAAAGAGGCCCAATATGAAGACACAACATAATTAAAATGCCAAAGGTTAAAGACAAAGAGAGAATCTTAAAAGCAGCAAGAGAAAAACATTTAGTTACCTACAAGGGAGAACCCATAAGATTGCAGCTGATTTCTCAAAAGAAACTATGGAGGACAGAAGGGCTTGGCACACAATATTCAACGTGATGAAAACCCAGGATCTGCAACCAAGAATACTTTATCCAGTAAAGCTATCATTTAGAGTCTAAGGACAGATAAAGAGCTTTCCAGACAAAAATAAGCTAAAAGCATTTATCAACACCAAGTCGGTATTACAGGAAATGTGGGAGGGATCTTCTTTAAGAAAAAACGTATATCAAAATAAAGAATAAAGAACGGTAATAACTACATATCTATTAACAAGTACCTCAAATTGAAAAGTGTTAAGTGCTTCAATAAAAAGATAGGGAAGTTGAATGGGTAAGAAAATGAGACCCATACACATGCTGCCTACAAGAGACTAAGTTCGGATTGAAAGACAAATACAGACTAAAAGGAAAGGTATGGAAAAAGATATTGCCTTGATGGACCTAGAGGATATTGCGCTGAATGAAATAAGTCATATAGAGAAAGATAAATATCACATGATTTCACATACATGTGGAATCTAAAGAATAAATAAACAATGATAACAACAAAAAAGGAAATAAACTCCTAGATACAAAATTTTGTGGGCTACTAGATGGGAGGGGGTTTGGGAGGATGGTGAAAAAGGACAAAGAGATTACGAAGTACAAATGGATAATTACGAAATACACATGGAGATATAAAATGTAGCATAAGGAAAATAGTCAATAATGTTGAAATAAATAATGTTGTAAAGGGAAAGAGGCGTACTAGATTTAGTGAGGTAATCACTCTGTGAATTATCTCGATCTCTAATCACTATGCTGAACAACTGAAATTAATAAATTATTGTATGCCAACTACACTTGAAAAAACACCTTATTGACCTGTACAATGTAAATACAAACAACCAATGTCTATTATATTTCTATAAAGCTGGGAAAAAATCTTAAAAACGAAAATGTGTAAAGGACTTAATTGAGCTTTCTTGGTTTTGTTGTGCAAGTGATGTAGCTAAAAATTTCCAACTTAAAGTAAATACCTCCAAAATACTACCTAAAGTCAAGACTATCTATTAGGAAAATCACAGTAAAATTTGAAGACATTTCTATGGCAGAATTTTTATGGGTGCATGAAATTTCAGGGAAGGGCTTATTTGATTTACTGACAGAGAACACACAACATTTCCAGTAAAATGAAAGCCTTCACTGAAGTGGCTGAGCAGCTAGGCTCTGGAAATTGGGAAAACCATGTGTACAGGGGACTAAGAAGGAAAGAATCAAGCAGGAGTAACATAAAAGTTACAGGAAGATTTAGCCAAAGAACTCAGAAAAGATACATGAACATAAAAAGTAAAAAGTATAAAATAGTAACCTGAAGAGGGCTGAAAGTAGAAGAGAAAAAAAAATCCTTACATTGTGCATTAATCTGCCATAACAAGAACCATAGACTGTGTGGCTTAGACAACAGAAATGTATTTCTTACAGTTTTGGAGGTTGAGAAGTCAGATCAGAATGCCATCATGTAGCCTCACGTGGCACAGGGAGAGAATGAGGGGATAGTAGGGATGGAAAGAAAGAGAGTGCTCTCTGGTGTCTTTTATTAATAAGGGTACTAATCACATCAAAAGCCCACCACCCCACACATTTAAACCTATTCCCCTCTCAAAGGCCCCACATCCAAATACCATCACATTATGGCTAAGGATTCAACATATGACTTTTGCAGGGACACAATTCAGTTCATAGCTTATGGGTACTGTGGAATGGAATGAAGGGCATAGTTCTGTAAACCCCAGCATAGCACCAATTGTCTCAAGACATGAGGACATGAGTGGCACTGTTCTCTTGGGAAAAGCAATGGCAGAAATTGTATTTAACAATTTTTCTACTCCTAAGTAGTAAGTGCAACCTATGCACGCCTTGGATGTAGGAGCTAAAAATAAAAGTGATAATGTAAGAAGCATGATGCTGATACATAGAGTATAGGAAAGCAAGGCTTGAAAAGAAGGCGGCTCTTTGGATTTTCCACTAGTTTTGGGTTTCAGATGAAGGTGTTGGAGAGCCGGACTTAGCAACTTGCTAAAAACTTGACAGAACTCTGTAAGGGTAGGTAGGGTCTGGGTGTCTATATTATTACTGTTTCTAACACTTAGCAGAGTGTGGGCATTCAATCAATACATGAATATGTGAACTATTTAATCCTTATGGAAATAAAGTGACAACACATGTGCAATGGTTACTGTGTACCTGTCAGCCAGCCTTGCTATATCAGAAGCTGTGAGGATATGAATATATGTTCCCTGCCCTCAAGGAAGACACATATATTCAACAAATACAGTTTAAATTGAGTGATACCATTGGTGTTTTAGTGATTCAGGGTAAGGGGAGGTGAAGTGGGCCTGAGCACCTAGGAAAATTAATGGGAGCAGAGAGATTGCAGTAGAGGCAAGGGATTTGGAGAGACAGAGGGAAGACAGTGAAGTCTGGTGATGGATTGACAAAGACAGAGAACAGGGAAAGAGCAAAGATGCAGAGGCTGGATTTGGCCTGAGTGACTGCAAAGATCCTTGCTCAAAAGGATGTGTATGTGGACTTTGTGGAGAGGGCTGTTAAAAGCAAGGGGACTAGGGTCAGCTCAGGGATGCCATGAAGCCAGGTAGAGGGGTTTGAATGTAATGTGGACACCACAGGGGCAATGTTGGTCACATTTATTCATCTCTTCTCTTGATATTTCTACATTTGAGTCATTGTTAGGAAAATTTTCCCCACTCCCAGTTCATAAGGATTTCGTCCATGTTTTCTTTTAGCACTTGTATAGTTTAATGTGTATTTTTTACATTTAAATTCCTGATATATTTGGAATGTATTTTGTTATGTGATGAGAGGCATGGATTCGATTTTATCTTTTGCTTTATGGCTATCTAGTTACTTCAATACCATTTATTAACAACTCCATTTTGGGGGGACATGTCAGAAAGAGACAGAAGTCAGCTTGAAGGGGCAGCCTTCAACTTACAGACAATTTGAGCATCAAAATAAATAAGAATATTAATGGATTATAACCCATTGAATAAAATAAGGATACATGAGTCCATACTGTTATACATAATAAGTGAATACAGTAAAGGTTTAATGAGGATTAAGATATTTACAATAGTCTCAAAGTACCTCTTCACAAAACAGTTATTAACTAAAAAAGAAAAAAAAAGTACTTTATAGTAGAAGCCTTGAAAGTGCCACATTAACCAAGATATCAAAATTAACATCGTTAGTAATGGGACCAATTTAAATTGTACCTGATAGGATACAATTAGAACAGAGACACACTTCTGTAATAGTTCTGCCAAAGATGTATGATATGAATCTAAACACAAGGAAATATCAGACAAATTTAAACTGAAGGACATTCTACAAAATTTTTTGACTAAGTTCTTCTATAGTGTCAAGGTCATGAAAGTTAAGGCAAGAGAGAACTATTCCAAATTAAAGGAGTCTAAAGAAACCCACAACTAAATGCAACATATGATTCAGGACTGGGTTGGGTCCTTTTGCTAGAAAAGACATTATTGGGATAATTGACAAACTTCGAATGTAGTTGAGGACTAGATGATAATTATGGGTCAATATTAATTTTCACATTTTGAGGGTAATATTGTGTTTATGTGGGAGAATGACTTTGTTGATAGGAAATACACACTAAAGTATTTTGTGGGAATGGTGATGGGACATCACAACAACTTATTCTCAAATGCTTCAGGGGAATAATAAGTTCTTTCTTACTTGCACTTTTCTGTAATTTTGAGCTTATTTAAAATAACAATTATGGAGAAAAAACAACCTCCATATTTTCCTCACTGATTTGAGAATCACCTTATATCACATAGCAAATATTCCATATGCAATTGAGTCAATTTATGCAATTCCATTCCATTGATTTGTCTATCATGAGTTAATGCCACCATGTTTTAGTCATGGAAGCTTTTAAATAAGTTTTCATACCTAATAAGTCCAGCCCTCTGCTTTCCTTTATTTTCTCTGTTATTTTTCAAGATTTTCCTAGCTATGCTAAGGTAAAACTGTCTCTATTTGCATATCCCTTATGTAAAACTCAAATCAATAGAAAAACTACTGCAAATGACAAGAGATTTTAATAAAGCGATAGGTTATAAAATAAATGTACAAAAATTAAAGTCCTCCATTAAAAAACAGTGTCATAGTCAAAGATATAATGAAACAAAAGATCTCATTAACAATAGGAAAAAAAAGAAAATTGCTAGGCATAAACTTAACAAGATATATGCAAAACTTATATGAGGAAAATTACAAAACAGTTTGGAAAAACACAAGATCGTACTTGAACAAGTGGAAAAAACTTTCATGTTCTTGAATAAAAAGAGTCAACATTATAAAGATATTGGTTCTTCCCAAGTTAATTTTATAAATATTTAACAGATTCCAATAAAATCATGTCAGCCCTCTTTGAGACTGTCTCAGCTGCTAAGAGCTGTATCATCATCCCTAGGCAATGAGGGATTGAGGCAAGGATACAAAGGCCTGGCCCCTCCTCCAAAGGGGAACAACACTGCAAGGCTATTCCAGTGCCAGGGGTTGGCTGAGGCTTCCATTGAGACTGTATTCAGCTCAGCTTCTTCAATTTCCTGCTTCCAAAGGCCTGGCCCCTCCTCCAAAGGGGAACAACACTGCAAGGCTATTCCAGTGCCAGGGGTTGGCTGAGGCTTCCATTGAGACTGTATTCAGCTCAGCTTCTTCAATTTCCTGCTTCTTTCCTTTCCTTTCTATAGGCTTGAATCCTGAGAGCACTCCCTAATAAATCTCCAGCTCACTAACCTCTGTTAAAGTAGTTAAACAAAGATGCCATTAGACTGAGATGGCTGTGATGCCTTGATAGCCTACATAAGCAAACTGGAATGCAAGCCAATGTACACCTATCCAAGAATATAAAATTTAAGAACAACCAATCACAAACAGCCAGCTAGGCCTTTCCAAATAAGGCAGCCTTAAACTCAAGCCAATAAATTAACCTCTTTGCTTTGCTTCCAAATCTGCCTTATAAAAGACTTGCCCCCCAGATCCTTTCGTGGAGCGCTCCTACCCACTTCCTGTTTGGCGCTGCCTCATTCAAATAGATGTTTGCTCAAATAAACTTCTCAGTATTTTAATGTGCCTCAATTTATCTTTTGATACCTATATCTCAAAGTCTGCTTCCCGGGTAATCCAGGTACCCTCAGTCTCATGGTTTAGGCAGGAGGCTTCTGTCCAGCCATGGAGATAATCACTCCAATCCAATTTTGATACTGAGAAATGGTAACTTTCTGTAGTTCCTCCAGTTTGCCCACGTTGGTATATTTTTCTTCCCTTGTAAATACCTGGTTTACAAAACATGATGATGCTATCTATCTTCTGAAGAGGCCCTGTACCACTAGGCATACTCAGCTGCTGGTCTACAATCTTGATGATACTTCCACAGACAAAAGAATCTCAGTGGGAGCTTCTAAACACACTAGTTATGTAATATGTTATATACAATTAATATATAATACATTATATATGTATAAGTAATCTATTTGTATTATTATATTGAATATTATTATATATTATATTTCAGAGGGTATATTCAGATTTTCTACCTTTTGTAATACATTTCAGGTTTTTGCATTATATTGGCCATTTTCTACTTTACTTATTTTTATAATTGTTCATAGTTTAAACCCTAATAGTCACAACATCCATAGTGAAGCATAATTTTGTTCTTAAACACCTTCATTTCAATCATTTCTTATAAACTGGATTTCTATTACTTAACAGAGTTCGAGTCAACTCAAGCCTCAGCTATTAGCATCATTTTGTAATGTGTAAGCCTTCTCACCAAGAATATATATCGTTGCAGTAGCCATCTATAAATGGAGCTCCTTTTCTCATCTGATTACCATAGTCACCAGATCCTGATTGCACTCGTCATCTGGAGTCTATGCGACATAAACATGTATTTATAAGAAAACATGGAGAGATTATTTAACTCATGACTACATAAAGATAACCAAAGGGTTGATTCTGCATCAGTTACTTCACATTATGAAATTAGAATAACATAAATAATAATTAATTGAAAATAACTCTATTCAACAACCAATAATTAGTATAAATGTAGCTCTAATATTAATTTCTAATTTTCTCTTCCCAAAAGAATTGGTGAAAACCCTTAACCTGGTCTTCTTAGGAAATGTCTTCTTTCTCAGCTGAATATTTGCTGTTTGCCCTTCCTCTGTGTGATCCACTCAGTCTTTGTCACATCATTTGTTCTGATATGTCACTCCTTATTTAGAAACACTTATTATGATTTGTGGAAATATTTTTAGTCTCACTTTGGGTACAGTTCGTTTAGCACTTATATTGCAAGTAAGGTTTGTTTTCCCTTAGCATGCTATACAACATGTCTTGGTATGACCTTTATCTTTCTGAAACCTTGTAGCTTCATGTCTCTGCCTGACTCATATGTTCTGGGGCCTGCCCCTCTGTGTTATGCCCCTTTGTCTCTGTCTTGCTCATGCTCTGGAAAGTAAGTCATAGGTGAGAGAGCTATATGCTGGTTCTTTGGGCAGGAAGAGTCTTTGACCATCTTAACCTTGTCTCTGTGAACCAGCTCAGTGAATCTACATAGCTGTCAACCTGTTAAGGTGAGTCATGAACAGCCACCTGTCATTTGGCTTGTTCTCTGTCAACTCTACTTTGATCCAGTTCCTGACCAGTTTCCTGGCTCTCGGGTATGCCTCTGGGGCATCTTAAATCAGCCTATGGACTTTTGAGTTGGATCTTGAGTCTCTACCCCAATGTCCCATGAAGAGCTTTGACTTGGATTCAAACTGGGTACCCTCAACTCGAGCTGTTTGAGGATGTGATTCCTCTCTAAGCAAGTCATTGAGGCCAAAAGCAAGGTCTTGGCCCACTGAAGTTCCTCTTTTTTCTTCTCAGGTATTTGGACACTCTCATATTAGGATCATATTAGGATGATGGATACTTTACTGGGCGTAATCAGAGGCCTTAAAACATTTAACGATTGTTGAATTGTTAAAATTTCTATTTAACATTGTTAAAGAACTGTTCTGGCTGTAATGGCTGACTCGTTCATCATTTGATTCCTCAGTGAATGTTTAAAAAAAGATTAACAAAAAATTTGGGGAAAAGAAACCGGTATTCTCTAAAAAATCTAATCTTAAAAAAAATTTCCATCCTCTGTCAAGCTTCCAGTGTCCCTCCCCCTCCAAAAAAATGAAATGTACAACTTAGATAATATCAGGTGAACTCTGTTCTGCACAGCCTGCCTCTTTATTGAAACCTTTTACGGCATTATAGGAAACTCACCAAAATAATGAAAAGTAGACCGCAAGAAAGAAGTAATAAGGGCATTTTATCTTTTTAGCAGTCTTCTAATAAGAAACTGAAAGGAATGTAAGCTCATTTTAATTGATGAAAGAAACATAGATTTCATCAAGTCGGAAGGGCAAATAAACACTGCTCAGGGCAAACAGCATTCTTTTGTGCTTCTTGATTAGAGGTGTTGAGCACTGTTCCATTGGAACATGAAATAGGTTTATTATAATTTTTTTCGTATTTGGTTTTCCTAAGATTAGCATTATTTCTTATTTCTAAGGGCTTATTTCCACTGATAAGCACAGTGACTGACACAGTGTTGGTACTCAATAAATTGTTCTTGAATGGATGAATAAAATATAATGATAATCCCTTCCTGCAGGACTTTATTATCAACTTGAGAAGAGAAGACACAAGCACACCCAAATAAATGTTAATTTTTCAACTATTATTATCCTATTAATCACTAATAGTTTTGTGGTATTATCATGTCTTAAAGGTAGTCAAAGATGTACTTTGTATCCTGGACTGTGTCCAATTTTTCCAATACTCCAGCCTCAGGCTTGCCTCCCAACTCTGCCTGGCGTGCTCATCTTCTTCAATAGTTCATTAACCCCAATTCGTCTTTCAAGTCCCAGTAGAAGTCATTTTCTCCTGGAGGTCCTCTATGATTGCCTGGGCTGGGTTATCTGGCCCTGCTGCATATTCCAAAGCAATCTTCAGAATTATACTTGTGATCACTCCTCCTGGATGTCTTCCCTGACAGTGTATGAGCCTCAAGAGGGCTGGGCAGCCACCATCTTGTTCATCTCTTCCTCAGGGCTCAGCATAGCATGTGTTTCATAAATGCTTATATAATGAGCAGGTACCTTCTCATTAGGACCATCTTGAGATAGGTAAAGGGTTCTGGAACATGGAGCTCTCTCTGGAACTAATGGGGAGCAGAGGCCCAGAGTAGAAAAGAATTTGCTCAAAGTGTCTGGTCCATGGACCAGCAGCACTAGCATCACCTGGAACTTTTTAGAAAATACAGCTTCTCAGAGTCCAACCCAGACTTGGGTGATTTGTACATATGTTCAAGTTTGAGAAGCACTACTTTTAAGGGCTTTGTCTGGCCACATAATGCTGAGGGAGAAGACAAACCTTGGGAGTTACCCCCACCTAAAAGACTTAGAACCCTGAGCAGGCCTCAATGACTACCTGTATGTGGGGAAAGAGGTGGCTTCAGAGACTCTCTAATGGCTCCTATTTTCTTTATGAGCAAGGATTGGGTTCTAATTCAACCAATTTGTGACTTCACAGAGTATAAGTAACTGATTACCTTTGTGTGGGGAAAATGCTGTTTGTCAGTGAGTTTTTTCCATAGACAACACAGAACTTCAGATTTTCTTCTGGCCTAGTTGCCAGTTGGACATCAAGAAAGAATAGTCAGCCTGCACTGGACTCAAAGCTTTAGCTACCCAGGCCCATGGCTGACTTGGCATTGCTGGAGCCAAGCAAAACAGATCCCAAGCATATCTTACAAGTATCCTCTCCATCCATTCCACTCCACCTCTCTGGACATGTGATTCACTTGCAGGCTAGGTAAGGGGACAGAGCGTCTACAGCTAAGGATCCTGCAGCTTCAGGGCCCTGTCAATAGAGGTGGATGGGTAGGGTTTGCAAGGAGGAGGACAGTATAGGCTGTCTGCAGGGTGAGGCAGTGGGGACATGGGCTCAAGTTTCAAGCCCTGGGGTTGTTTTATACCAAAGCAAAAGAAATGAAAGTTTCTAGAATCCAAGTCAGATCTAAATTTCCCCTGCCACTGATGGCTTCTCAGTCACAGACATGTCCAAACTTTCTTCTAGTCTGAGAGCAACAGAAGCTCAGGATACTTGGGTAGCAGGTAGTTACATGAACTGGGGTGGGATGAGAAGGAGGTTTGCTTCAGGCTCTCATCAATTCACTAGACCCGAAGCTGGCCCCCCACTGAAGCTCTCCTAACCTGAACAGAAGCCTCCATACATTGCTTTTTTCCAGTTTTGGTTCTCAGAGTGGCTTTCCTAGTGTTCTGAAGAAATATACCTCTATTTTACTTGGAGTCATCTCAGTTTAAACACCATTAATCTTGTTGAATCACCCCTATGTTTGGCAAAGGGAGGTCCCCAGACCCACAGCCAAGGACCATAAATAACTCTCCTTGCTACTTAAGGGGGAAGTCTGAATTCCACCCTGCCTATCCAAGGCCTTGCCCCTGTTACTGCCAGTTTCCTGGGTTCCTGCCTCAACAACTCCCAGCACTGACACAGTGGTTTGTTCAAGGAGCAGTTGACTATTTTGGTCATTTGCAAAAGTGAGGCAATTTAAAACTGTCTTTAGGTGCTCTGTTTCCAATACTAGGAAAGAGCCTTCCTGAGTTAATTGCATGCATAAGGGTAGGGAGTGTGGGGAAAGAAGCGGGTATTTGAAAAAGAGGATGAGAGAGCTGGGAATCCTACTCAAGGATATGTCAAGATAATGGCAATACAGTGTAATGGGTCAAAGTGGGTCTCAGAATCTTACTGGCTTTTTTTCTTTCAGGTATTTTTTCTTGCCCTCACCCCTTGTTGCTTTTATCTACTTTTCCTCATCTGTAAAATGGGTTGTTGTAAGGTTTAACTGGAGTCATGCAATGTAAAGCGCTTAGTAAGGTGCCTGGTACCTGGAAAGAGCGCAACTAATATTTTCCATTATCTGTATTGCTCCATTCTGGGGATTAATTGGGGTGCTGGAAGAAGACACCCCAATCTGCCATCCTCTCAGCCCCCGAGCTCAATGGCACATTAGGAAGGCTGATGAGAAAATACTGTGCAGAGAGCCAAGGAGTGGTGGTCCCTGGGAAGGACTTTGCCGGCCCCTGGCGACTGCTACACCTAGGTGTCTGTCCTCCCCAGGTCTGAACCGCGGAGCTGGGGGGAGGGGCGATGGCCTAGCGCTCCACCCGGCCAGCACGTGGGCAGGCAGGCGGGGCTCTGCTCGGCGGGGCTCTGCTCCGCGGCGCCCTGGGCGGGCAATATAGCAGCTCCGCTGAGGCTGTAGTGCGCAGGGGCAGTGCGGCGGGCGGGGACCGAAACCCAGAGGCCAGAGCAGCGAGCGCCAGAGCGGCCTGGAGAAGGGCGAGCGCCATGAGCAACAATTACGATGTGGTCGTGGTGGGGGGCGGCATCTCAGGTCAGTCGCGGCTGCGCGCTCTTCTTTCTCCTCCAGCTCTCGGAGAAGTGGCGGCCTACGGAGGCGCGCAGGGCGGCCGTACATCGGGACTGCCTCCAGGATCTTCTAGACTGCCCATGCGCCCGGGGAATCAGCGCTGCCAGAACCCTCCCTTGGAGGAATGTTTTGGTGTGCCCCTGGACAGAAGCAGGGGACTGGAAGTCTGTTGAAGGTTTGGGGCCAGGCTTAATTTCTTCCCTGAAAGGCTGCCAAGCCTACCCTTGCTGGAATTTTCGAAGGGAGGGGAAAGGGAGGGGGCAGGCGAGAGACTCTGGGGTACCGCAAAGGTTCTGTCCTTTGCCCGAAACAAAGGTCAGTCATTTGCTCCAACTTGACCTGGATACTCAGCACCCTCGCTTGAAGCAGGTGTGCACCACAATTTATTATTATCTGGACACCAGGAAGACGACCTTGAACAGCTCCTGGGCCTCCAGGGCAATCGATTGCCAAAGGCCCTTCTGACCCCGATTCTCTGTGGTTCTGTGATTGTCATAGGTCTACCAGGGGCTGCAGGGCCTTCTTAGCAAATGCCTCTTCTCTCATCCTCTCCCCCAACACCTGCCCCGCCCCTCCTCCACTACCAACGCAGGGTGGCTGAGCAGCCCAGCAGAACTGAGGTGGAAAAACTTGGCTCTTTGGCCCAGCCCGTATTTGGCAGGGATAGGGACAGAGATAACCCTCTCATACACAGGGGGGCTGTTCGCTGGGGCCCTGAAGACAGAAGTTAGAAAGATGGGATCAGTGGGGGAACCAACCCTCTGAGGAGCGTCAGGCAGATCATATGGAGTGGGGTCAGTTTGAATAAACAATGTTTCCAATACAGCCTGTTTAACAGACCACTGGAGATGCTTTGGACAAACAACTGGGGCCTCCTGGTGCTGCTTGAGCAATAATTAGGACAACCATGTGTTGTGGCGTGAATGATTCTGAGACCCACGGAGCCAATTGAGATTAATTATGAGCCTTTATTAGCTGGCCGGCGAATGACTCTCTACCACGCAGGGTTAGAGGAGATCAGCCCCAAGCTTCCAGAGGAGGCAGCTTATAAAGCCTCCTACTATATCCTTGAATAAGCAGATTACAAGAAGCAGAAGTTAGCCATTAACGTTTTGTACAAAAATAAATGTATCCGGGGAACTCTCAGATCAAACAGGGCCTAGTAGACAGTTTTATTATCTTTACCTTGGAATGTTGCACTTCTCCTGGGCCTGGCGCCTGGAGCTATCACCTCCCTGTAACTGAGTTACTGCTCTCCCTGGGGGCTGGCACCTGGAGATACTACCTCCCTGAAACTGGAGAACTTCCACTTTTACACATGGATGTGTTGGCTAAGACTTGCCCTAACCAGATTTCAGGAGCTGGGTTGGCCTTGCTCCCTGTGAGGGGTGCAGGGCAGAGGAGCTCCGACTCTGCTGTGCTCGGATGGAAACAAAGGTGTTGGATGTTGGGTGCTGACCCTGGTCTGGGCAGCTTCCTCCATTCCAGCTCTTCTCACCTTTGACTCAGATCTCAGGCTACCACTTCTGTCTGCCTGGCCCTCCTGAGCTCACCCATGCTAGACTTTGTACCTGATTCTGTAGGTACATAGATGCATAAACACAACAGCATGCTGAGGTGGCCGAAGACTCTATATATCTAGTTTTCTTTCAGCAATTTTGATATCTTCTTTCCTGGAGGAATTTGGACTTAAAAACAGATCTACATAGGTGTTTTATAAAATTGCTAAGTGCTTCCTGATGCTGTCTTGCATAGCACCCCATCTTATAGAAGCTGAGTTTTTCTTTCCAGGCCCCCAAAATCGTTTTCTTGCCCAAAGTATGTCTAAAGGGTTCAGATTCTTCTATCTACCCCCTATTTTTCCTTTTCTGATTCATACTCCAAACCTTCAAGCTCACTCAAATTATTCATGTTAGACTCATATGGAAAGGATAGATAAATATTTAACTGTTTTACAAGCACTGGTGAATCTCTGCATTCACCCTCAAACTCTCCAAACAAGGGACTGATGAGCAGATTTGCCTTTTCTCAATACCTCTATCTACATGGAATAGGCATTGTTCTAAAAACCAGGAAAACATGGTTCCAAGGCCTTACTCAATTGCTTTATCTGCTACATGAGGAAAACACCAGTTTTTCATGGCTAGATTACAGGGTCATTGTGAAGGGCAAGTGAAGCAATGTGTGTGAAAATAGCTTTGCAGTTATGACACATAACACAAGTTCCTACGAGAGTTTTGCTTATTTACTCAAACAATAGGCATTAGGGTAGGCTGTAGTAAAGAATGCAAAAGTTGATCACATTGTTATTACCATGGAAGATTGGTCAATCCAGGAAGGAAGATGAGATAACCAAACAAAGACAGTACAGGATAAAAAAACAATAAATGCCACAAGAAGGATCCATTCATTAATTCATCATTCATTCATTTGTTCAATGAACATTTACTTTCTGTCCTACATCTTATCCTAAAGAGAATGAAAGGTGAATTTTATAGGGCTTTAGTCCGTGGGGTGTGCACAAGCTGATGTGAGAGGCAGAGTCATCAGCGGTTAATATGAATGACCTATGATAGATGCTTTAGTAGCTTATGGGAAAAGTTCTAGAGAAGGTGATTGGAGAGAATGCCAAACTCTGCCTGAGAAAATCTGAGTGGACTTCACAGAGGAGGTGACATTTGAAGTAGGTCTTAATGAATATGAATTCACTAGGAGACTAGATGAAGAAAGCATTTTAAGCTAAGAGACAGCTTCAGAGGGGAAGGGAGTGGAGGGATAGCCAAAAAAAAAAAGTGAAGAGGATTAAGAGGTACACATTTCCAGTTATAAAATAAATGTCATGGAGATGTACAGCATAAAAAAATTAAGTCAATACTGTAATAATTTTGTATGGTAGCACATGATATTAGACTTATTGTGGTGATTACTTTGGGGTACATGTAAATGTCAATCACTATGTTGTACACCTAAAACTAATATTGTATGTCAACTATATTTTTTTAAAAAATTAAAAGAAGAAAAAATTACAAATATGTGAAAGAACATGGGAACATGCTTAGGAAACCCTTAAGAACTTCAGTGGGGGATCTGATAGGAGACCAAGCTACAAAGGTCAGTTGGGATGAATTGTGGGAAATTTTGTATGTCATCCTCAAAAGGTTTAGTTCTTTCCGTGGTCATTAAATGACAACTGGGGATTTTTCATTCACATGTGTCAAGTGACAGTGTTAGAAAAAAGAGGGATGTGAAGAAGAGAAAGAGTAGGTTTGGTGGAAAGATGGGACATCTAGAATTGGAGGTGCTGGAAGGACACCCAGAAAGAGGTGTCTAGCAGTTGGAAATGCAGGGAAGAAGTTGGGCTTACAGTTGTGTGTGACAGAGAAGCTTTAGTTGAAGCCACTGAAGTAAATGAAATAAACCAAACCAAGAGTGTAGAGAGAAGAGAGGAGGCCCAGGAGAGAACTGGAAGAGAGGGTACTTACCTCCACCATGAGGAAGAAGAAGATATTTCATTCTCTTTGATAAGAGAGATGAGGAAAATGAGAAACTGAAAAACATTTTGTTAACCTCAGATCTTAGCTCAGAGGTCATTTCCCAGAGTAGCCTTCTTGAATCCCCCCAGATGGGATTAGATACCTCTGTTTAACTCACCTCTGCCACTTTGTTATTTTCCATGAGTTTTTAATTGTTCACTTATTAGTGTAATTACAGGCATATGTTGATTTGTTGCACTTTGCTTTATCATGTTTCACAGATAGTGTATTTTTTACAAATTGAAGGTTTTTGTAACAATTCTGTGTCAAGCAAGTCTATTGGTGCCATTTTTCCAGCAGACTCAAATGATGGTTAGCATTTTCTTTAGCAATACTGTATTTTTAAACTAAGATATGTATATTTTTAAAAGACATAATGCTATTGCACGCTTAAGTGGCTACAGTATAGCACAAACAACTTTTATATGTACTAGGAAACTGAAATTTGTGTGACACCCTTTATTGTGATATTCACTTTATTATGAGGGTCTGGAACCAAAACCACAATATATCTGAGGTATGCCTGTATTCAATCAATAGCTTTCTTCTACACTAGGCTGTAAACCTCTGGAGACCAGAAAGGTATCTTTTCCTACCCAGAGAAATCCCTAACCCCTAGCTCCAGAGCTCTGCCTGACCCAGTTAGCACTCAATAAATATGTTGAATTAATGAACTTTAACTTTACACCAACAAAGAAGCAATTGATTGGATTAAAACTCACATCCGTTTACTACCAACCTTTTTGCATTTCCTGCCAAATCATGTTGAGAATGGGAAACATGGTAAAATCAGAATTTTAGAATTAGGTGACTGATCCAATAATTTATGTTTAAAAGTATCTAAATTTGACTCTGGTTTTAAATTTTGTTAATTATTAAACTTGGTACATTCTGGCAATTCTCAGCAAATTTTGGTCATTCCAACTGAGATGAATAGAGATGTATTTGGGGGTATAACTGGTTAATATGTAATTCCTTTTATGATGTCTGAAAAATTCCAAGGCAATTGTGAAACAGCTTTTTAGAAATATGTGTGGTATCTAGCTGCATAACTACTGATATCTTTTTCACTCAAGGAGCAGGTCATCTCTGGAGACTTGGCAGAATAGTGGCACTTCCCACATGGAACTGGATTGCAGCACATTGTTTCTGTCTTGAGGCTCACTTTTAGTGTTTGGGTTGGTGGAACCATGGAAACTATCTTTTGTAATTCTGGAATGGCTCTTGCTCAGTCTTCAGAATAAAAGCTAAAAAAGGGGAAACTTGAAAGCAAAAGGAGAAGGTTTTTGCCAGGCTAGAGAGAGGACATTCAGCCATCTGAGAGTGGCAAGCACTTGGCTAAGATCCTGGAAGAGTTGGAGTCAGCCCTACAAATTGTAACCAACCTGGCAGGTGATCTGTACAAGAAAGCAAACCTGCTGTAGCTAGTGGGACTCACTTGGGCAGGGAGTGTCAGAGATGGCCTGCGAGGGATCATGAGTTGAAGGACGGGATAGGCAGATATGGCCCGTGTGTTAATGGCAAAGCTACCTCTTCATCTTTGGTGAAGAAAGATGGAGAATATCCCTGGGCTCGTATAACTCATCTGAATGTTTTAAAAAATAATAACTGTGTGGAAGTACTTGGAAATTTGTATATCCAGTCAAGGAGAGGATATAGAGAGGCAGTTTGGCAATGTTAAAAGAGCATGTACTTCAGCATAGTCAATCCCATTTCCTACACTCACCTATTGTATAACCTTAAAAGTTTCCCCATATCCCTATTTTTCAGCTGCCTTACCTTTAAGATAAGACTCCTAATGCCTTTATGGCAGAGGATTAGAAAGAATGCACATGAAGGACTGTACATGGTGGCCATTATGGCTTCAGCTTGTACCTTTTGGAAAAGCTATTTAGCTTCTAGGGTTTTTCTATCTATGGGAGCAGAAGCAGACATTTTTGTGTAATCACTTCTTCCTCTTCACCAACCAATAATTTTTCTTGCTGTGAGACATTTATAAGGCAGCAACAGGATGTGAGGTATATGTGCAGGCATTTGGCAGGAACCTGCCTGGTTCCAGAATCATCCTGCTCTGCCCCATCCCTTTATGCCATCCAGCGAGGGGCCTGAGAAGCTCAAGCTTACCCTGGCTCTGGGATCTACTGTGTTCATCAGTGGAAAATTTGGAAGCCCTCGATCTGTATTTCAGCATCACTACAGCCTGGCTGTTATTCTGTCTCTGACCTGGTCCTCACTTCAGCCAACTGACTGTAGTCTTAATTATAATAAAATAACAAATGTATTAATAACAAATGATAATATTTAATAATATTAATTATTTAATAATAATAAATAATAATAAAAGCACTGTCTACATGCTGAGCAAGGCGTTAGGAGCTTGACTTTTCACAGCAGCTGTATGAAGGTTTAGAGTAATACAGCCATGTTCCTTTTGATTGATTCTATTACCTGGAGCACATGGTGGGAAGAGCCTACTTGGTAGGCCATGTGGGCAGACCCAGGTGCCACTAAAGCCGCAATTTCTAGGTCTTTGTATATTCTCAGAAGTTACCAGGGTATGTTTAAGGCTTGGCTTGGTTATTTTCAATGGCAACAATTTCCTTCCCCTCTGTCGAGGTGTTGAGGTCTAGGCTCCCTGTCATCCAGGGGCAGTGGTAGAGCATAGAAGGTTAAGAATATAGTGTCTACCCTGATGTCTGCTAACTAGCCATGTCAACTTAAGCAGAATTGGTAACTTTTCCATGCCTTAGTTTTCTCATCTGGAAAATAGAGATAATGTATCTACTTCAGTGGTTGAGAAGATTAAAAGAGAAAATGCATGTAAAGTGCTTTGAGTGGGGCTTGACATCTGGCAAGCACACAGTACACATTGGCTATTATTATTAGGCTGACAGAATGGGCACTAACCACTAGTGTGTCTGAAGTGCTAGTGTGCCAGCTGACTCCACTGTCAAACTTTGGATTGAGGAAGCGGCTATTGGCTGTGTATGCACATGTACGTGCGCACACATATGAAATATTATTTTGTAACAGGGACACTGCTTCCCAGCCCTACTTTCTTGGCTTGCATGTGATTTGCTAACATAGATGATGTAAGAAAGCCATCAGCTAAATTTAAAGGTTAACATTTAAATTAAATTTAAAGCTTAACATTTAATTATTCTTAATATATATTTAAGAGATAAATATATCAGAAATTTTAAATGCAGAACACATTTCTATATGAAGATTTCTAATTCATTTGATGCCCGGCAGGTGTTAATATTAGGATCACCTCACTGTTACTCAACTTAATGTTCATTTTCCTGGTTGATTTCTTCTGCTCCTAATGAAAACGTTATTAGAGGAGTTCAAAGTTGTAGGCAATCTTACCCTTTGCCCATTATCAGAACAGCCATTTCCTCTGTAACAAGAACTTAGAATTGTTTTGATATAATTCGTTCACACTCACATGGCAGCAAAGGCACACACAGAAGATTTTAACAAAGTGGTTATCTTATGTGCCTGATACATATGTCAGCAAAGTTTGTTTTAAAGTATACTACAGCTTATAACTGAAAACCAACTGTTTTAACGATTCCTGCATTTTTGACAATAAGTATACACAGGTGGCCTCTGGGTCAAATTTATCCTATGAACTTGAAGAAATAATTTAGTTTCTAATTTACTTTTTTTTTTTTAACATTTTGGATCTCAGTAGCATTTCCATGTCCCATTGACATAGTAAAGTCAAGTATTATTTCTCCAGTTAGTGATAATGACAAGTAGTATGTTATCACAAAATTCTAACATGTTAGTACATTTCTTTATTCCTGTCAAGATTCAAATTACATATGTATGTACACTTGACTGATGTACATTGAATTAGAACTTCTACAATTTAAATAATATTTAAAATTAGTTAATATTAAATTATTACAGGTGACAAGATCATAGGATAATGGCAAATGTCAGTCAACACCTGGGACAAATGACATATGTACAATTGTACGTGACTCTATCAGAACTACCACTAATTTCAGTTTCAACTTTGGATTTGACGACATTATACATGTAGTCTTAGCAGTGCTCCATGTGTATCTCTATTACGACAACTCATTTACCATGTTTAAACTACCTGTTTGAGCATCTGTGAACCCTCATCTGACCATAGGCTGCCCAAATTCTGGGACATTACATGATTTATCTCCCTATCTCTGGTGTTTAGCAAGGAACTCAGCCCACCTAACCCCCAAGAAATTGAATTAAATTGGTAGGGTCTCTTGATCAGGCCCATGGGTCTTCTCAGGCTTTGGACGCAGAGAAGGTAAGCTCTATAACCAAAAACCTACTGAAAGAATGGAGCAAACCTTTTACCTCCTGGAGGAAGCAGGGTAACACAGAAGTTAAATGGTCTAATTCAGTTAAATGGTCTAATACACAAGATTTAATTCTCTTCTAAGTCCAAAAATGAGCCAAACTGAGAGGCTATTTTCAGAATGAGTGCTTTTATAACAGAATGCTTTGGAGATTTACTCAGGTCAAATGGGCAGCATTACCATTTTGCAAGGGCTCCACGTTTGTTAGGTTTAGGTTTTTAGTAATGTCTCTGCATAAAAGTCATTATTTCCCTTAAGAGAGGAGACATAATGGTTTAAAAGTCTTTCTTGATTTTGAACATCCAAATCACTTAAACTTCTTCCGAGCTGAAAAAACGTTTGCTTTATTAGAATCATTGGTGACTGAAGATGGACGCGTCTTTAGTTTTTAGCTACTAGTGAGAACATCTGGTTTTCTATTCAAGGAAAAGCAGACCAAGAGAGGCCAAAGGGCCAGCTCCAGGCCTCACAGCCACTTCTTTTGAATAAAATTACTGTCTTGGAGGATGAACCTTAGCTTTATGAGGAAGTGCTATTGAAACAAGAACCTGACGGAATGGTACTGAGTGGAAAGTAAAAGGTACTAATTCTTTGATAGCATTGTTTTTACGTTCTACTTTCATGTTCACAAAATGGATCTATCTTCAGACCCCTGAGTAAACAAAGGTACTGTAGAAAACTAAGTCCCAGTAGGTAATGTTTCTAAATCAAACATGTATTTATTTACTGAAGGGGGTACAGAAAAAGAGTAAGACCAAGTTCATACCCTCAGAAAACTTAAAATGCAACTAGAGACACAAGACCAACACATAGAAGCAATAAGGAATGATTAATAATAATCATTAATAATAATAACTTGAGTTCTGTACTGTGGGACCTAAGGGCTAAGTTAGATAGAAGAAATCATTGAAAATTCGAGGAGTTGGAGAAGGTCTGATTAAGGGAGTGGAATTCAAACAAGTCCTGAAGAACAGGTTCGGGTGGGTAGACAAGAAGGGAGAGGCTTTAAAGATCAGAGGAATAATATAAATCAGGGCCACAACCTCCAGGTAATAGCTGATATTTCTATTTATAGAAAGATAGAAAGCTCAGCAAGACTAGAAAATAGGATTCTAAAGTTAATAGAAGGAGGGTAGGATCAAACAATGAGACAGTGAAAAGCAAAGTGAGTAGTTAAATTTTTCTGTGGTTAGAAATAGGGAGCCATTGAAAATTTATGTTGTAAAGATAAGGTGTCCAGTTATGTGCCTGATAGGTGAAAGAGGGCAACCCTAAAGCCAAGGAAGCCAAGAAATGGGCAGAAATTCAGGAACAAGTTGAGAGGTGATCAGCTGATTATAATGAATTGGGTTATCCCCGCCCCTCAAGGCAGGTTGTAAGAGGAAGGAGAAAAGGCAAGAATGGGAAGGAGGTCTTCATAGGCATACTTTGCTTACTTCTATTTTGCTGAGAGCCTACGCAGAAAAGAAGTATCACAAAAAATAATTAATGTTTTCCCTGTGAGGTTTTATCATTAGAATTGAAGGACTTGACTGTATTTAAATTTTTGCTTTAAAAAATCAGAGGTCTTCTTCCCAAGGGCTTTGACCCAGTTTACTAAATGACAAACACAAAGTGAATGGTTCATCCTATTTGTTATATAAAAGTTGTCATTGAAACCTGTTATTTTGTGAGAGGGCACAATCAGAAAGCATCTTTGGTTAGGTCTGACTTTTCAAATGTTAGTCATGTTATCATAGTCTCCTTTTAATAGCATCTTAAATGTCATATTCTAGTTAATTTCCATATCATGTCAGAAGTTTAAGCTCTTGATCTTTTGTTAGTCATCTTTAACTAATGCAAATTTTCACTCTGGCCTCATCATCATGAACATATATCAGATTGCACAATGATGAAGGTGACCTATTAGGGCCTTAGTTTTATTTGCTCTCCTTCAAGCCTAAATAATCCCCTCTTTTGGCTTACCTCAAAAAACATTTCCAATGATTCTTTCATATTGAATTTGGAATCCTGACCTCTTCTGGGATGGGAGCTATTTTTTTATTTCTGTGATCCCAGTTTTGTTTCTGTCTTAAATTGTGTCTTTATAATGATGTCTTTAATTATATCGCACTTCTTTGTGTTTTTTTTTCTTTTTTTTTTTCTTTTTACTGGAAAGAGCAACAAGTTCTTTGGAAGAGTGTTTGTTATCCAACTGGGCTTTTTTTTTTCACAAATAATTTAGGATACATTGAAGAATTAATAATCAAATTAATAATAACCAAGATTCCCTCAAAAAATTTTAAAGAGGTCACTAAGATAAAGGAAAGATGAAATCACATTCTTTCTTGGTGATTTACAGTTTAAGGACTTTTTTTTGAGAGGTGGAAACATTTTTTTAGTAATGTGAATTGCTGAAATAATACATATTTATTGTAAAAATCTGTAAATTGGAGAAAAGGGCAAAAAGAAAATGAAACTTATCCATAATTGACCTTACAAAAAAAAAAAGCAACTAACCACTGTTACTATTGCCACCTACATTTTCTTTTTTGCAAATTGTCTATCGTGTTTACCGCATCATTGGTAGCCCTTTTAAAATAAATAATAGCATATTATGAAAGTTAATTATGTCTTAAATGTTATTCTTCCATGCGATCTTGATAACTTTATGTTACTTCATATGATTATATTTAGTTTATTTAACCAATCTCCTGTTGCTGAACAACTGCATTCCCAAATTTCTGATATTATAAACAAAGCTATTATGAATATCCTTATACCTAAACTGTTGTGCATAATTGCGATTATTTCTTTAAGAAATTCCTAGACATAAATGTTGGTAATCCTTTGAAGGCATTTAATAATTATTGCAAAATTGTCATCCCAAGAAAGTTTTACCAATTTACTTTATGGCAGAATTTTAACAATGGGCATCTTAATTACTTCAGTAAGAAGCCAACATCCCCCATCTCCAGCACAATACAGAGGAAACCATGGTACTTCACCAGTTTATAGTTGTAATTTAATGAGTTGTAGGTATTAAAAATTACAATATCTTTATAGATTTGTAAAATTTCACTGGTAGCAAGTAAATTTTGGTCTCTACAATATGTAGGCAAACCGATTTTTGAAATTAATTTTTATGCCTACCATTATTTACTAGGAACACATTTTTTAGAGTACTTTAAAATATTTTGGATACCATTTATACTGTGATTCTAGAAGTTTAACATCATTAATTAGATAATTCTGTTGTGTTTCAGTGTAGAAAAGAAAATAACCCTGTAACAAATCATTTTCTGTGATTATTTTCACCCATGTAGATAAGACATGAATATAGCCTTTGTCCACAGTCTATTGTAACAGCTGATCAAACACCTGTTTCCTGTTTTACATTTTAATTTCCTCTCTAGTTTGCATTCAAATCTTATGATAGATTTTAGTTTATTTAGGAGTCCTGTAAGATACAGTTGACTGTCTCAGAATAGCCCTTTAATGCTATAACAGTTAGTCAAAATCAGACAGCCCTTGTTAAGCACTGATGATAAGCACACACAAAGGTGTACACTCAAATGAGTTATCCTTGTTCATCAAATGTGTTTTCCTATCTTGTTGTTTCTACAGGGGAGAAAATGAAGTCAAGTTTGGTCATTTGTCAATTCATTGTTCATTCAATAAACCCTTATAAATGCGTTATTTACCAAGAATTGGGTTAGGCATGGGGATATACAGATGGGAGGGGTACACCAAACAGAGCAAGGCTCATACAGCTACATACAGGTAAATGCTCTGAGGGGTGGTTGGAAAGAACCCTGGTAAAGTTCATTTGGTTCAGATGACTCAAAGGAGAGGAGGATAGTAGCTTCACCTCAGGGCCTCAAAGGACCTGAAGGAAGATTTGGTGATAGGATTTATTGGAGAGATAATCGGCCAATTCAAATATTCTTCCTTCAAATATAGCTTTAAGTAGTTGAAACTCAAATCTATGCTCTAATATACACGGAGCATGCAAATTTCTGTTTCACTCTTTTTACTGTTGGCCCTAAAATGGCAGTGTAGAAGATGCTGTAGTGGGCTGCCGTAGCCCTCTTCAGGACAGTTATTTCCCTACCTGCTAAGAGTATAGGCTGCTGCTCGCATATAGCTGAGTCCCTTTTTGGAAATTGCCTTTGATTGAGGGGAGCTGACTCACTCAACAGCTTGCTCCTTTTCTGGGTGCACCGTGCAGTAGGTGTGAGGGTATAGAGTCCTGGTCCCTGATCATTCAGGACAACTCTGAATGGTCATCTTGGCTCTGAAGCTCTCTATAGGATTGACTGAGGTTTTTTGTTGTGACTAAATCTTAGTTCAACCCCTTCCTCTGCCTAGTTCTGCTTCCCTTACTGCTTTACACATGTTGAACTCCGATAAAGCCTCTACATGCAAATATGTCTCAGAGACTGCTTACCATGGACCCTAATCTAGACAGACAATAATTGAACAGTACTTTTGTTTCATATGTCACAAGGTGCTCTAACCATGAAGTTTTAGTTGGAGGTGGAGGCCATTAAAGGACTTGGCCTTTTTTAGGATGAAAGAAGCCAAAAGGGAGAGTGCTGAGCCTCATTACTTCTGGATAACCTCTCTTAGGTGCCCTGAGTCCTTGCGACAGGGTAGAGGGTGGAGGTTGACTGCTACATTGGCCCGGGGAATCTAATTCTTCTTTCACTACTCTGTAGGCTGATTTAGAGCTGCAATTGATAGCCTCTGATCTGGAATTGCTACAAATATGGATTTCTTCCTTTACTGGAAAAAATTCTGATAGTGTAGCCAAGGGATAAATTATGAAACAGACATCCCTCATCTGCGAAGACGGGATACAGAAGTTCAAGGGCTGTCCATCTATCTCAGGCTACCATTTGAGATTCAGCTCAGATTCTGGGTTTTTGGAAAAATAGTGCCATTGGTGTGTACCTCTCTTCTTTCCCCAATCCTACTACCATTTTATACAGCTTTCTGTAGGATTTCTCATAGAGAATTGAAGATACTGAAAGTTGCTGTAAAAATGGACAATGGAATCCTAGATGGACATGGGACAAAATGAGGCTATGAGAAGGCTTGTTGGTAGTGTTTGAGTAGAGAGGTTAATAGACTAGGGATCTTTGGTTAAAGGACATTCATATTAGAGGGATTTTAGAGGAATTTGAGAGTGAATTAGAAGAATAGAAGAGCATAATTGTGAGGGAATGTGCTGTAGAATTTTGACAGGAAACCTTTGTACTTCTTGGAAATGACCATTGATAATATCTAAATGAGTTACAACATTTTGAATTGGCATGTACAGAAATCTGATCTGTGTAGTTCAACAAATAATTTCAGGGCCAGAAAAATGTCTTTTTTTCGGTGATCTGCTATTGGTTTTATAATTGGGCAGAGGAAAGAGAACTGTCCAATCATTTTAAGTTTAGAATGACTGAGAAAGGCAGGAATACTGTGCTTTAGATTCTGACAATCCTAAGTAGAAGTCTCTGTTCAAACCATAAGCACATCACTGGGATTGATAACCTGTGCCTCTACTGCTGACTTGTCTGACTGATTTACAGCAGAATGGGGAGAAGACTCAAAGCAAAATGCTTAGGGTCCAGCAGTGCAGAGTAGCTGGGATGCAAAGACATTTTCCCTACTAGCTCATTTTCTTCAAAATGATTAGAAAAACGTAGAAAAAGGCAGGGAGTCTATATAATTCAGAATTATATAATGTCCAGTAAGTAGACAACATTCTGGTGAGTAGAGAGAGAGAGAGAGTAGAGAGAGAGAGATATAGGAAAAGAGAGCAGTGAGAGAGAGAGAGAGTGGAGGAAGAGAAGAGGGGGGGGAGAGAGAGAGAGAGAGAGAGAGAGTATATATATATAGAGAGAGAGAGAGAGAAATTTAGAGAAAGAGATCCCATTTTTCCAAGCCCGCATCAAAACCCGATAGAGCTAGACCCATTAGTATGATGGCATTAACACTTTGAGGATTCTATTCTCTAGCTGGAAAAGACAAAACACAGTAATTATGCAAATGTTTGTAAAAGGGAATTGTGGGCTAGTTTTTAATCTTGTGATTCAGCCTCTTATATTTACTATCTACTGAAAATCTTGGCTGGCAGCAAGCCAATCTATCTCTATCTGTTCCTGCTAGTCCTTCATTTAAAAAATATGAAGTGAGTGCCTTCTACATACTAGGTGCTAAGAATAAGCAATCAAGAAATAGTTCCAGCTTAACACATACACACAAGACATGATGTTAAATTACATTTCCTGTGCTGAAAAATGGTTGGCTCATGCACAAAAAATGTACTTTTTAAATGAAAGAAATCCCTGTGTCCCTTAAAGTAGATTACATTCAGAACAAGTCAGAATAGATGCTAAGATAATTTTGGTTTTGGTTTCCACATGTTGTGTCCTCTGCTAGCTTTTTTAGTTTTACTCATAAGTGGCATGATATTCCTGACCTTATGAGGGGCAAGTAGAATATCGTACATGTCTTTTATGTCATCAGAAATTGGGCTGCACATAGAAATTAGAGTCTGAAAGGAAATCACATGCTCCTAGTTGATAAAAGGCAGAACATCTAAAATACACTGCCTGTGATCTACTTTTCTCCCTTTGTTCCTTTCCCTATGATTTCATGGAGAATGTGTCCACGGGGAAAATGAGTTTTCTATAGGTAAATCAGTCTGTCAGTCTATCATACTGAGCTTCCAGTGGGCAGGTCTGAGAAATGGGAAAAAGTACAAAGAGGTTGAGATGGCTATAAGGTAGGGGAGGCAAAAACATTTTGTATGCAGAAGAAAAATCATTTGAGATTTATGCTTGCTTTATTTCTGTGGTTTAATTTGTGAACAGAAAACTATGAGAAGCTGATGAAAATGAGAAAGAATTTTTTCCTCCTATTGCGTTTTTTTAAAGATGTATTTCAGTAAACAGAAATCTTTAAAAATATTTCCTTCCCTATAGATGAATTCCTTTGAAAGGAGTTTGTAGGTTTAAAGATTGTTGGAGAATAAGTTTAAAACCAATCTTTAAAATTAAAAGTGTTAGTGAATTTTAAATTTCCAGTGAATGTGTGTGTTAGGATGTTTGAATATCTTTTCTTAGAAAGTAGGGTTTTAAAAATATTAGCACTTAGAATTTAAGCCGGTCTTCAAATCCTGCATTCTACATATAAATTCTTGGCATTGGTTTTCAATAGTTTTCAAATACAATGGATGAAGACTTCAATGACAATGAAAAATGATGTTTGCAAGTAATTTGTAAACAGAGTTTATTTAATCTTGCTGCTAGAATAATTGCAGCTGTGTGTGAAGAACAAATTTCTTGTGCAAAATATAGTAACAAGAATATCTGCCTGATATTTCTGAAAGAACTTGGTTACATATAATTCTTATACACATAGGAAAGGCCAATTAGGTTTTCTTTCCTATAAGGTGGTATGTGCAATATCTTGATTTCTATATTTTTTAAAAATTTTGTTTTATTATTAGTTTCAGGTATAAAGTACATTGGTTAGACATTTATATAGTTGATAAAATGATATCCTTAATTGCTCTTTCTCTCTTCTGGCTCTCCACCTAGCCATTACATTAATGCTAACTGCATTCCCTATGCCATGCTCCCAATCCCCGTGTCCATTTGTCAACTACTAATTTGTAACCCTTCACTCCATTTTCCCAGCCACTTGACTACCCTCCCGTCTGGCCGTCACCGGATTGTCCTCTTTATTTGTGAGTCTATTTTTGATTAGTTTGTTCTTTTTGTTTCTTAGATTCTGCATATAAGTGAAATCATGTGGTGTTTATCTTTCTCTGTCTAACTTATTTCACTCAGCATAATAACCTCTAGGTCCATTCATGTCATTGCAAATGGTAAGATTTCATTTTTTTAATGACTGAGTAATATTCCATTGTATATATGAACCATAACTTCTTTATCTATTCATCTGTTGATGGGCATTTAGGTTGCTTCCATATCTTGATTTCTATAATTTTACATCAGGTAGAAGGTCAGAAAGAGATGAAGAGTGGAAACAGGTCGAGGATTTAAATTTCTCACAATGTTACTTGTCTACTTGAATATTGTTTCCTATGTCTTTGTTATCTGAGCCATGAAGTATAGGATGTTTGGACCCTATAAATTTTTATTTAACTAATATTGTTTTCCAAAATAGTTACCACAATTTATGAAAAGATTTTCCAGCTTCTCATGCTGTGTGTTAACCAGACATTTTAAAACATCCTTTTTCATCACTCCCAGGATCCCATAGTTTCTTGCATACCTCCTACCTACCTCTTTAGCTGATCCTCTAGTCTCCTTTGCCTGCTCTTACTCACTTCACCTCTAGTGTTTCCTGTTTTGGGAAACAGAATCACCTTTAGACCATTTTTCAAGCTAACATTTGTAGCAGACACTGTTGGGGTCTCATCATCTCCCCTTATCACCTAGTCCCATACACAGGAACCTATTGTCTTCTGACTACTGCAAGTCTGTACCTGAGGGCTTTCTCTAGCCACTGGAGCCCTCTTGGCTCCCTGTACAGGCCAACAGTGGGATGAGATTAATGCCCTCAGGAGCAGCTGTCCGTTTATGACTGATAGACTATATAACCCAGCTTCCTCACCTCTTAGTTGGGATCACTGAGACATGTTCCACACAGTCTTCCAGAGGCCCACAGTGAAATCCAGCCCCAGTGCCTGCTGTGGCAACCTGCTTGATACTGCAGCCCTTATTACCTACCTTCTCTCCCTTGTCTCACCTTCCCAGAGCCTACCAGGGCTTCTTGAGATCACCTCCCAAATAAACTAGTGGCACTTAACTCTTTGTTTCAGGGTCTACTTTTGGATGCCAGATACTAGATTCTTCTCTTCTTTAATTATTCCTAAAGTCCTGTTCCAGTTCTTCCTCCACCACTACTGTTTCCTCCTCCTACTTCTCTTCCTCCTCTTCCTCCTTATTTTAACAGCAATGGGAAACTCTTCATATTTTCTCTACATACAGCTGTTATATATATTTGTGAATATATTTGTAGATTAGATTATTCACATTTTGTCCTCACACCTGCAGGATTGAATGCAAAAGACCTGATATTGCTTTAAGAGTTCTCAATATTTTGCTCAAGGAAATGCCAGACCTTTGGCAGTAGAAATTATCTATAGACAAGGAGATATCAGCAAATTCACTGCTTGCTTTATTTCTCCGTATAAATTGGCTGCTTTAAAATCTTAGAAAAATGGTATGGATTACTATAAGAAATAATTTTTTTCAGAATAAACATACAAAGCACATGTCTACTTCTAAGCTATCCTTACATGTTCTGGCAGATATAAGTCAGGCAAAATTAATAAAAGAGATTTATTAATATTTAAGATATATATGCAAGTGATTTATGATATAAATTCCTCAAGTGGTTTTTGATTAATATTCATCTATTTACTTATAAATTCTTTTTAAAAATTCTCATACCTCTACCCTCTTTCCTTTGGCAACTATCAGTTTGTTCTCTATATTTATGACTCTTTTCTGTTTTGTTTTGTTTATTCATTTATTTTGTTTTCGTTTTTAATTTGTACATATAAGTGAGATCATACAGTATCTTTCTCTGTCTGACTTATTTCACTTTGCATAATGTTTTCTAGGTCCATCCATGTTGTCACAAATGGCAAGATTTCATTTTTTTTATTGCTAAATAATATTCCATTATATGGATATACCACATTTTATTTCTCTTCATTAGTTGATAAACATTTGGGTTGTTTCCACTTTTTCGCTATTATGAATCATGCTACTATGAGCAGTTGTGTACTCATTTTTGTGTGGACATATGTTTTCATATCTCTTGTGTGTGTATGTGTGTGTGTGTAATGAGTCATATGGTAATGCTGTGCTTAATCTTTTGAGAATCATCTTAAGATTTTAAAATATGATTTTCTGTATATAACATAGTGTGGATGCACCTAGAAAGTTGTTATTTTGTGTTGCTTTCTGGAAAGAAATGAAGTCGACTACATTAGTGGAGGAGACTGTAAGAAAACAGGAGAGGCCTCTAGTTATAGAAAAGGCATGTGGGTAGAGATGCCTGCCCAGCTGAGCTGCCTGCTTCTCCCATATGCTTTTCCCAGATGATTGGGGCTGGAAGAGATCCTTTGGGTAAGTGTTCCAACATTCACATGAAAACCCTGACCAAGGAAAATACTTACATGTATATTTAAGTATATACTTATATATAAAATGTATATGTTTACATGAATATATTTGTGTGTGTACTTAGGTATTATATTTAATATGTAATAAGTATTTTCCTTAGTCACAGTTTTCCTACAAATGTTGGGGCATTTTAGTTGACCCATGAGCCTGGACTTACAGATTGTGATGCCAAATTCGGTTCCTTAATTGGTAAACAATAATTACATTGTATTCATCAGTTTAGAAAGCACAATATAAACAATATTATTAAATTCCAAAATTTACAGGGTAATCTAATAAAGATGTTGTTCAAAGAAAAAGCAATTAAAGGAAATGGCTCCCGAGCCTTGAAAAAATAAGGTTCATCCTTCTCTCCTTTTCCCAATCTGATCATTAGGTTGTAATTGAAGTAAATTTCATAAAATATCAATTAGTTGAGTTTATTTTTATTTGGTTTGACATAAAGTCCACCTTTGGGAAAACACTATCAATTCACTCGCATATAACATTTTTTTTTCTAAAATAGGAAGGGTTAATGGCAATATAAAGGAAGATAGACTGTGATTTATAGAGAAGTTTTGCAATTATGTGACTCTAAGTGCTTGATTTTAGGTCTCTGAAAAGTATAAATTTATAATAAAAAGTCAATTATTTATATAGTGAATCCTGGGAATAGTCTAGTAAATTAAATTATTCACATGGCATCATGAATAAATAAGTTCTTTTTTTTTTTTAACTAATTCTGATGAATGGTTTTTATAAGTTTAATTTTAAGTCCTACCATCCAAAGGTGACTACTGTTAACATTTGGGTATATTTTCTTCCATACATTTGTGTGTGTGTGTGTGTGTGTGTGTGTGAGTGAGTGTACATCACACATATATATTTATAGTCATATTACAGACAAAATTTTATATCTTTTCACCTGATATTAAAACATAAACATTTCCCACATTATTACGGTCTTTATGAACACAATTTAATTAATATGAAATAGGCATACCATAGCTTACTTAACTAATACCAGATTATTGAACATTATGTATTATGTATATGTGTTGTTATAAATAATATTTCACTAAAGCTCTTTAAGAGTAATAATTTTTTTCATTTTTGGTATTATTTCTTGGAATCGAATCATGAAGTAATAATTTCCAATGTAAAGATATAGGCAGTTTAAAGTTTTTGACAGATACTGCCAAATTGCTTTTCTCAGGTGTTTTACCAATTGCTATTCCAGCCAGCTTTGTTTCCTCACATTGTTGGCAGCATTTAATATCATATTGTTTTTAAAAATCTTTCTCAAATTGAATGTGAACATGGTATTTCTCAGTTTCTCAAACTGAAGTGAAAATGGTTGTTTTTCATTTTTAATTACTAGTAAATTTGAACATTTTTTTTTTGTATCTGTTATTGTGTTACATTTTCTGGGACTGCTATCCTTACGTTATTTTTTCCTTGACTTGTGGTTAGAATATGGAGTAGAATCAATTCTTCTTTTTGAATAACCAATGTTTATGTTTCTGAACTTATAGGTAACTGATACTAGAAACATTTTATTAGCCAAGATATTGAAATGCTATGTCTTTGAGAATCATTATGTCTTTGCAATACATGTAGTCTTCTGTGAGTTTCTCAACCACTTTCAGTGCACAGATTTCTCACCCAGATGTATGGCCAAAAGCCATCAGATGATTCTGATACTGTAATTAAAATGGCCTAATCCAAGCATTGACTTCCTAGAACATGTTTTCTTTGTGGTATTATTCTATGTAAAATTTGTATTGTGATTTTACTACTTTTACAAACCTCCAGGGGAACTCAGTGGTTTCAAAACTCACCTGTACTAAAATGAGTTCCAAATCTCTGTAAGTGGTGACATTGGCATTTTCAGTTCCATTTGCTCCTTTGTCTAGGAAGAATTTGTCAAGGATCACAGGATCCCCAGGTCTGGATTACACCTCTTTTCAACAAGATGGAATTGGCCTCTCTCATTAGAGGTGGCTTCATCTTTCAATTTGAAATGTTTATTAATGTTACTGTTTGGGGCTATGCCCAAAGCTTGAGAGTGCGGAGAGTTTGTTTAAGGCACTTACAAATACACACACACAATATTTCAGCTAGAGCATAATATTAAAACACATTTAATATATAAGAAATTTCTGTAAGTAGCTAGTACAATGTAGACCAGGCATCTTTCTGTTCTACAGTCCAATGCTGCAAGTATAAGATTTAAGTGCCTTAGAGGAATTTATAATTAACAAAGCACTTAAAATACCTCTAAAATATCACATGCTCTAACGAACTTTAGCAACGGTAGCAGTTTAATTTTTTAATTAGTGCAGATGCTATTATTGTTTAAGAGGAACTCTAATAGACATTAGATATGAGGCAGACAGGTTGTGGAGCTATTGTACTGCCATATTTGTGGATCTTTTTGAATCCTCGTCCAGGTGGAAGACTTCATTTTAAAATTGCCACTTTTTTCCCTTGCAAAAATTTTGCATTAAATTCGTAATTAAAAGATATTTGGGGCTGAAAATTTTAAATGTTAATTTAAATTACTTGTGATCAAATGGTCATGTTACCATTAGAATAAGTTTTGTGATACATCCGATTTTGAATAGAACTACGTTCTGATGAACCCACCAGATTAAGTTCTTTGCAAAATGAACTACTCTTTATCCTTCACGGCTGAATTAGTTGACTTGACTGATTTCTTTCATGCCAGCAACAAACATTTATCGAAGATATCTACATGACAGAAATTCTCCCAGGTGTTGGAGATGAAGCAGGAAACAAAACAAGTAAGATCCCTGCCCTTGCAGAGCTTATAATATAGTGAGGAGAATCACACAATAAATAACCAATAAATCAACCAAATAAATACCTACCTACATATATACGTACGTACATACATACATACATACATACATACATACATACATACATACATACAAAGTACTGCCAGTGGTAAGTAATCCATGAAAAATAAAATAGATGGGGAGATGGATCAGAGTCAAGGAACACCTCTTTCTTACAGATGAGGCATAAGTTCAACTCTGAGGTTCTGAACGTGTAAATATCGGGGAAGAATATGACAAGAGATGAGAACAGTAGGTATAAAGCTCCTATGATAAGAACAACTTTGATATGTTCAAGGAACAGAAAGAAAATCAATATGGCTAGAGTGGATTGAGCAAAGCATAGTATGACAAGATATGTAGGCAAGAATGAGGTTATATGTGGCCTTGCAAGTTAAGTAATGGGGTGGGATCACCTCTTTGCAACATAAGTCTTTGGTAGATTTGAAACAGGAAAGTGTCATGAATTTGATTTTTTAAAAGGTATTCTGTACTGTGCAGATTGAAAATTTAGAGAAGCAAGAGTGGAAGTAGTTCAAATGATCTAGTAATCCCTCTACCGAGTATTTACCCAAAAGACTTGAAAATTCATATCTGAAAAGATATTTGCACACTGACGTGCACAGCAGCATTATTCATGGTGTCCAGGACATGGAAGCAATCGAAGTGTCCTACGATAGATGATTGGATAAAGAAGCTGTGATACATATATACAATGGAATATTACTCAGCCATAAGAAGAGATAAAATACTTCTGTTTGTGACAACACTGATAGACCTTGAGATAATCATGCTAAGCAAAATAAGCCAGACAGAAAAAGTTGAAAATCACATGATATCACTTATATGTGGGATATAAACCTAAAAGCAACAAAGGAACAAGACAAACAAACATAAACTCATGAACATGGACAATAGACTAGTGGTTACCAGAAAGGAGGGAGAGGGGAAGTAGATGGGGAAAAGGGGACAAATATGTGGTGACAGAAGAAATCTAACTGTGGGAGGTGAACACACAATGAAAATATATATATGCCTTACTGTTAAAATGCAACTGAAACTTATCGGAGGTGTTAACAATGTCACCATAAAAAAAAAAAAAGTGGAAGTAGTTGCAAGGCTATTGCAAAAGTCCAAAGGAGAAATATCATCTTAGACCATGGTGGTAGTAGTAAGGGTGCTAAAAAATGGTGTGTGCACGTAGAGTTGACTTACTGGTATATTGTTTGGAGGGCGAAGTGGTCAGGGAAAAGAGAATCAAGGATGATTCCTGGATTTTGATCTGAACAACTGGGTGAATTGTACCATTACTGTGATGAACACGACTGGGGAAGAACTGGTTTAGGGGAGGAATTCAAGAGCTCTGTTTGGGATATGTTAAGTTTGAGATGATTATTAAATAGCCGAAGGCACAATTAACTAGGTAATTTATATATCGAACTTGGAGCTTCAGGGGTATGGGGTTTGGTGAGATAACCTTGGAATGATTTAAAAAAGAGGTGCAAGAACTGAGTCTGGGGCTCTCTAACATTTAGAGGTTGGGAAGAGAAGTACCCAGCAAAGGAATCTGAGAAGGAGCAATGAGAGAGGAAAAAAACTGAAGGAGGTGTGTGGCCCAGAAATGAAGTGAAGACAGTGGGTCAGTAAGGAGGATAAGACCGAAAGCTGCTAAGAGAACAAGTAATTTAAAGACAAAGACTTGACCATTGCATTTGGCAATATGAAAATCACTGGCATCCTTGACAAGAGCAGTCTAGGTAGAATGGTAGGGATGAAAGCCTGACTGAAGTGAGGTGGGGAAATAGAGGCAATGTTTGTAGATAACTCTTTGAAGAGATGCTGTGAAGGGGGATTTAGAGGCAATATTTGTAGATAACTCTTTGAAGAGATGCAGAGGGAAGGGATTGTAACTAAAAGGAGATGTTGAGCCACAGTTAGATTTTTTGAAGATGGGAGGTAGCAGAGCAGTTTTGTGCACTGATAACAATGATCCAGGAGAGAGAGAGAGAGAGAGAGAGAGAAAGTAATGATGCAATTGAGAAAGTATGCAATTAGAGGATCAAAGCCCTGGAGGGAATTGGATTAAAAGAGAGTGGAGAGGGTTGGCTTTGTTAAAGAAGTCACTTAATTTAAATCATAGGAGTTAAAGCAACACATACAGACACAGGTGAAGGTATTTTTGCGGATTTATTGTGGAAAGATGAACTTTTCTCAATAAAATATGAAGCAGAGTCATTAGCTGATGAGGACTAGGGATTGGTGTCATGTAGGAAGTTTGAGAAGGAAAGGTAGGAAATAGCTATTTGGACAGTGGGAAATTGCACACTAAGATTAAAAAATGTTATTCATTTAATTGCATCAAGGTATCTATCAAACACAATAATCTTAACTTTAGAAAGGGGATGTTGAAATATTCTTTCTGATAATGATTAATCAAAAAATACTGCTTGGATTTCTTCAAGTCCATAAAAATGCTATCACCAGAGAAAAAAATGCTTTACCTTCCTTTGCTATGGTCTATGGGCATTTGTCCATTCCGTGATACAATTTATCCATTCGTTTTGTTATAGATTAAAAAGAAGGTAGTTTAAGGCCCAATTATTTTTTTTCTGATGCACAGCTTGAAGAAATATTAAAACCTAGGAGATTATAGAATATAGTATTATATGGTCTATAGATAAACCACCTAAACTGAATCAAAGGATGATGAAAGCTGCTGTGAAAATCTTTAAGTTATTAATAAGTATTTGCAGGGAGATGGAAGTGAAGGAGAAATAAAGGCCTGATTAATTCCCAAGATCAGCCTATCACCAGATAGCAACAGTAGGCCCTATATATGCAAGTAATTTTGTACACATAACCTTTGCATCAACTCTGCTTATGAAATATCATCCCTCTTTCACAAACTGAAATTAGGAGGAGTTCAGGAATTACTTGCCCAGGATTCCACAGTGCTTAAGAGACAGAGTGGGGTCAGAATCTAATTCTTCCAATTTCAAAGCCAAATACTTCCTAAGGTATTGGATTCATTCATTCATAGAACAGATATTTGTTGTGTATTTACCATGCAACAGGCAATGTGTTCAGTACCTTATATATTTGCCTCAATTTATTTTCACAACTATTCAATGAGGTGAGGGGTAAATATTTTCACTCTTTTACAGGTCAGGAAATTGAGATTTAACCAAGGGCATAAATTTAATCACTTGACTAATGGCAGTTTCAGAATGAGAGATTTTTAATTTTTAAAGAAAATTTCCTTCTTAAAGTAATACAAAGCCAATTTAACATAAAGAATTAAGACAGTTGGTTTGGCAAGGGTTGGGGTCCACCACTCAGCATGAAATCTAGGAATTTTGTCTAAAAGTATTTGAATTTGTTTTTGAGTTGAGGTAACTGAGCAACTGTCCTAAAGTAAATGGGGAGACTGCATCCCAGCTACAGACACTCCTGAAATAATTTGCCTAGACAGCAATAGATATTTTGTTTTTCTGGAAATCTTTGCACTAGTGTTAACTTTTGTGTGGCAAATCTTCTTCTGATACTAACTTTGACAACTGAATCCAGGGCCTCTCATTGAGCTTTAAAATGATCTTTTGTTTTTAAAGTTTAATTTTCCCTAAAAAGAATCGAACCTAATAAACAAGTAATTTCATCCGAGTTCCATTTGAGACCTTGTCTTTTCAAACATTGCCAGCTTGTTTGGGCTTTCTGTTAAGGCTTTTATCAAACCACAAGCTAGGTTTAGCTAGACATGGAGAGGTTTCAAACCATCTCCAGTCTGTTGGTATGAAATAACAGGAAAATCTGTCCAAAAATAATTTGAGTGAAAAATTTGAAATTATGGAGTGCCCGAAAGATTCTAGTAGATTTAGATGTAAAGTCTGCCTCAGCTTCCCTTCTCTTGGCCCACGATGGTCTCCTTATACTTATTGTAGGTGATCTAATAAGGAAAACCCTACTTGGGGCTTCTAACACACCCTGGGAGTTGGTTAGATCAAGTTGTCTAGAGCTTAGGTGCACTTAAGGTACATTTTGAGGGATAAGGTGGAATTAGGTGGAATTTTCCAGGCAGAACAAGGGCTTGGAAACGGTAAATAGTGTGGAAATAGTATGGAAAGAACCACAGGGGGAGAGGTTTTGATATTGCTGATGTATAGTGTACAGGATGGGAAGCGGAAGGATAAGAAGCTAGAGAAGTTTGCAGGGGCCAGGTCATGCAAGGCATGAAGGAAGGGTAAGATGGGACAGGGGACTAGGAAGACTCAATGATGAAACCCAGGTTTTAGACTTGAGCTCCTGGTTAATGAGTGGGCCCAAGTTGTAAGCCAGAAAAAATCTGGGAAAATGAATTGAATTTTCTCATTGATTGGTTTCAGGTTTGTCAATTTTCCCTACATTTAAATATGTTCAAAACTTGGGATTTTCTTAGAAGAGCCCTGCTTTGGAACAGGACAAGCCTTCATTTTTGAAGCCATGCAAGGTGCGGACAAATCAATGAGGCCCCAGAAAAATGGTACCCTCTGCTGAAGCCACATCCTTATTAAATAAGATTAGGCCCAGATTAGGCTTAGAGCAGGAGTACTAAATTGATTGTCCACAGGCCAAGTCTCTCATAATTTGGGGATGACTCTCCAGTGTTTAAAATTTGATTTAAGTGCTGTTGTTCAAGGCACACAGTCTTCAGCTCGTCACAGTACTTGGCCCCGGATATTGTTTTACACATGCTCACTTCATACTTTACATGCTTTGCCCTGCTCTCCGGTGCTTTTGGATTTTCAATCCCTGTCTTGGAATGAAAAGTGAAGGCAAGATCTTGCCAGAACCTCAATATCCATAACTGATAGATTAGTCCAGGCAACATAACTTCTAGTGGCTTGCACTTGGGAGGTATGAGGCAGAAGTAGGTTACCAGAACAACTAGAAATGGAAAGAAAATTATCTGTAGCCAGATTGGCAGGTGCTTTTTCTTTCTCAGGAAGGCAGAAGTCAGAGAAAGACATACCATACTTTTAAGAAAGTGCTCTTGGGCTATTAGCCTTGCCCCAAATTCATATTTTATGTTTAGATGGTCACAGAATGTGTAGTCTGTATTGAGGTGCTAGAGAGTATCCACTACTTTCTATTTTAAAAGGGAAAAAAACCCCACATAGTCTAAAATTTTGTAAAATGGAACAAATAAGAGAAAATAAAGTGAGAGTAGATATAAACATGATGTAAAAGCTGCTGTAATTGAATTTTTAAAATACTAAGATTTCAGCAGGGTCTTTTTTCAGAAGTAAAATAGAATACCCTGTATTTTTTTTTTTTGAGGGCAAATTCTTGAACCTTGGATAGGATTACTGATTTTCCTTGGTGACGGAGGAGATATTTTGTCTGCTCAGATCTATACTGTGCCAGAGATGCTGACCTTAGGCGTGGGGATGATAAAGCAGGGAGGCTTAGCTCTAAGGCTAACATGTGAAAGCAGCTTCTCAGAAAATACGCCTTTGCCCTTATCCCCTCGTGGCAGCACTCTTTATCTCACACTCCTTCCAAGACATTTACCTTAATAGTGTTTGCCAGGAGAGCCACAACTCCTTTTGTTAATGGCCCTTTGTTTACCTGTTTAAAATTCTGGATACAAGTTCTCTTCTAGTTGAGTCAATTAAAAAAACATGCATAAGGATTCTCATTGTTGGTGTTATTACCTCACAAGATCCTTATTTTCTTCCTCCAACTCCAGTTATTTATCGTAGTAGCTTTGTGTTGTCTCCTTATTTTAGCACGAAGGGTGGCACCCAGTGGCAGTACAGGAGCAGTGACAGCTTGTGCATTGCTGCTACCATCTCACTCCCACCCCTGGGTAATTCTTCTAGCTATGTGTATTGGGCACAGCTTTGGAGTGCACACACACACACACACACACACACACATACTCATATGCTAGACACTGTACACACATATGTGTACTCTTGCATGGGTTCAAGTCTACACACTCTTTAGATGGGACTTATAGTCTTAACATGAGTCTTTCTACAGAAAAAACAGATTGTTCTTGGCCCATGATTATTGGGCCTAATATTTTAATGCCAGAACTGATTCCTCTACTTCTTCCAACTTCTTTTGAAAGTAGTTAAAACCTTAAAGGACAGATTTTCCTATGTACACATTTCCAAATGGGCCATTCCTGGCCAAGTTCACACTCTTGACTTGCCACTGAGATGGCAGGATGAAACCTCTCATATCTAGGTGTGTCACAGCTTTTCCATGGCACTGAGAAAAGACATGAGACTGAAGTGAGTTTTTCTCAGTAAGTTAAATAGTTTCATAAATGGCATTGACAATCATTTAATTTTTGAGTAGAGTTTAATGAGAGACTTAAACATCAGACATTCTAAAAATGCTATGGAATTTGTATGAAGCAAAGAAATTGTACAATCTTGGCAAAGGCTGGTTTCTTAATGCACATGCCAGGTTTCATTCCTCACCTAGGTTCTAGATCATTCACGCACCATCGTTGTTATTTACTGCTCTACGTTGAATGCAGAAAGGCCTCCCCTTTATTATGCTGCTTACAGGGCCGAGGCTGAAAGTCATATCCTTAAGTTTCGTCCCTATGAAATTCACCCAACTGCTCATGTAACACCTGTTTGGGCTAGTACCCCATTCCCCAGGTTCAGAAATAGTACCACTGGCAAACTTCCCTTCCTCTCTGCCCTCTCACCACTCCCCCGCGCCCCCACACACCAATGCCTCGGTACTCCTGAGAACATAAGAAATGCCAATCTAGCCTGGCCAACTAGGACTTTCATCACCAGGTTATCCCAAAGTAGGTTCAATTAACAGTGAAGTTACCTTAATATGGAAAATACAATTTCTTCTGCGTATTAGTTTGCTGGGGCTGCTGTAACAAAGAACTATAAATATGGTGGCTTAAAACAACAGAAACATATTGCCTGGAGGCCAGAACTCCAAGATCAAAGTTGATTCCTTCTGAGAATGTGAGGAAAAATCTGTACCATGCCTCTCTCTTAGCTTCCAGTGGTTTGTTGCAATCCTTGACATTCCTTGGCTTGTAGAGGCATCACCCCAATCTCTACACTCATCTTTGCTTGACATTCTCTCCGTATGTATCTTTGTCTCTAGATTTCCCTCTTTTATAGGTAGACCAGTCATACTGAATTAGGGCTCACCCTAATGACTTTATTTTAACTTGATTACCTCTATAAAGATGTATCTCCAAATGAAGTCTCATTCTGAGGTTCTGGGTATTAGGATTTAAACATATGAATTTTGAGAGGGCATAATTCAACCTATAACACCATGCTACCCAAATATACTCATCTGGTTGTCCTTTGGCTAATTTATGGCACCTCAGAGGTAGCAGCCCACTTTCCCTCTTCCTGGGGCTCCAACTGTGGTATTGTCCCCTAAGGCTTTCCAGATCCCTGGACTCCTATATTTGGCCTGCCTTTCTCTAACAATCCTGTTGCACTCCATGTCCTGAAAGAAGAAAGAGAGAATTTTCTAGTTCTCTTCTTGATAGGACACTGTCTTTTTCCTTCTCATTTCACCATTTTCCAATTTTCTATAACTCGGCTGAACCAAGTAGATTTCCAGCCTCCCCAGAAAGCTCCCTTTCCAAATATATTATGGTCACCCTCTTCCTATCCCCATGGTGCTTCTCCAGTTAGGCTTTGTTCTCTTATAGAAGCAAGTCCTGTCTTGGACATCAACTCCTTGATAATGTGAAACCTAAGGGCAATGGTGTTGTTTAGAATGTTTGATTTGTTGGAGGAGAGAGAAGAGGAATTTTTTTCTTGAGAGAAGGGTTCTGTGACAAACCCACCACCAGTTGTAGCCACACTTACCAAATGTCCCAGTTTCTTTAAGTAGTGTATCCCCAAATATGTGAGGAGATATTTCTATCCTCAAAAAAAAAAATCATTCCTATCCCCAGTCCTCCAGTAAGTTATAAAGACTAAGAAATTATGTAAATGATATATATAGTCTCTTCTGATGAAGGTATATAATATGTTAATTAAAGGCTCTGACAAGTCCAGCAGAATAGAAACTGTCTTAATGTGTTTTTCCAGAATTTTCTTATGAAAACTTTCAAAAAATTGTGTAGTCAACACATATACTTACCAAGTAGATTCTGCAGTTAAAGTTTTTGCTCTATATGCCTTAGTCCATTGTATCCATGTATCCATGTATCCATCCTTTTCTCCATCTATCAATTCCTCTTATTTTTTGATGCATTTCAAAGTAAGTCACAGACATCAAGACCTTTTGCCCCTAATTACATCAGCACACCTACCCTATACCAGCTTTGTTTAAATCAGCATTTCATTGTCATACCTGAGTATAAAAATAACATATTTTTTTATTAACAACTATTGATGCCACCCAAATTTCATGCTCCAGAGGGCAGACTTCAGACTGGATGCTTCGGAGTTATAAAGACACTACCTATGTAATGAAATCTCAGCTTACTTAAAATCGTGTCCTGTCTCATTTAGATTAATTATAGAATGGAAGGGGCCTAATTTAATCACCCAATTTTACAGGTGGGGAAAGTGAGACCCAGAAAGGTGAGGACTCTTGCTCAAAGTTATATAACCAAGCAGTGGTCTCTTAGGCATAGAGCTTTTTCTACAGAATGGCAGTGTTCTGCCTTGTCTTTGAACCAGGCAGTGTTTCCTTTTCACTCTGGTCCTTGCTCACTGCTGACTGCCTTGGTCTTTGGCTTACAGGAGTGTTTCAGGGGCAAAATAAGGCTCCTGGGCCAGGCTATGCAGTAGCCTGAAGACAGAAGACAGAAGGAGGGCCTAGCTTTGACATCACAAAATGACTCCTTTTTATCTTCACTTCTTCTAGTTACTTCTTACGTCTCACCCTACCCAGATTTCTTTTTCTTGGTAACACCCACATTTTATTCTCTTTCTAGAATTCCTAATTCATCATTTCACTTTTGGTAAACAAATGTTTAAATGGAGAAGTATTCAAAGTATTCTACAGCAGGCCTCTGACCTTCAGGCTATTCATAACATCCAGCTCTTTCAGAGACTAGGATCTAGGAAGTAGGTGAGCTAAAGGGAGCATGGTATATCTTCAATTTTATGTTCTACCTTAAAGATGTTTGTGATCTTAAAAATCACGTTGGTAATCCATAGGAGGCCTACTATCATGGCAAAGAGATATTTCATCCTCAAGTCACCATCAAGGAAACTATCATGGCACCATATTATTATCTTTTATACTTAGACAACAGTATTCTTAAAAGAGTGTCTTTTTATTTATTTATACAGATTCTATCAAATTCCTAAAAAGATTTGAGGCAAGAAAATTAAAAGTTTAGTTTTATGTAACAGTTTTTAAAATGAAGACTATAACACACAACTTGAGAAAAATAAAGCTGTAATTTCTGGGTTTGTATCCTTTTTTCATGGGAGACCATGTTGAGGTAAAACAAAAGCAAATTTTGCCTACCACGATTACAATACACAAAAGGCATCCCACTCCTTTTAAACAACAAAGGGTAAAGACAAAAGCTTGGATATGAAGCAAGACTTATGATTGGTGACATTTTTGGAAAATGCAATCATTTGCATATAAAGGTAGGATAAAGAAAAAAAACTGTGGTTTTAGACATATTCTGAAAGGCCTTGGATGGCAATCTCATTCTAGCATTTTAAAGCAGCCACATCTGGAGAAAGGTTTCTATGACAACTCATGAAAGCTTGATGTTTTTTATCCCTTTCAAGAGCATAAATAGTCTCACACACAGCCTGGGGCTTTGTTCAGTAAAGGTCTCCTTTATTTTAGAAGTTACTGCCTTTTATTTTTGTGCTGTATATTTTGACTATCTTAGAGAATACAGAGCAAAGGGCTTCCAAGAAGGCATTGGGTTTATCTTTTTCATATTTGGAGGCAAGATATGAATAACATAATTCTAGACTTTGCTCCTCAATGATCAAAATGATGGTACACATTCATATGTTTGGGGTATGTCCTGCGTTGTTTTGGTTTTCCAAAAAGTTGTAATTCGTGCATTCTCAGGAAAGAGGAGTCAGTCTGTGCTTAAGAAGGAAAACGATTGGCCAAAGCACCTCTTAATAAGTAGTTCAGTGGAGCTGTTCTAGAGGGCATAGCATTGCTCCAAATGCTTTCAGGTCTTCCTGTAATGATATGTCCTCAGGGTTTTGAAGCATCGACAGGCTCTACGTGGTTTTATCAATATATTTTTTCCAAGAAAGTTAAGAAATATTATAATTTTTAGACTCATCATGCTTTGAGAATTTTTTTTAACAACCTAGGTCTGTGTATGTTATAGGATGTAATGTGAGTTATGAAAAAAACATACGACACACAACAACAGGGGTTTTGCCCTAACTCTCCCATCGTTAGCTGTATAATGCTGAGAAAGCCCTTGAATCTCTTTGAGCTTCCATTTCCTAATATGAAAAATAGGAATAACAATGCCAACCTCACAGGGATATTGTTAAGGACTGAATGTGTGTGAATATTGGAAACTACAGTGCTGTACAAATGTAAGATAGTTATGATTATTGGTTGGTTGTCTTTCTTTGCAGCTCTTTCTCTTGAAAAAAGTCAAGAGTATCCTTTATCAGAGTAAATCAGTATCATTATGTGTAAATATTTTAGTTAAATATATTATGTGTATATGGACACCATTATGGCCATTTATTTTTTGTTGACTAAGTGATTAAATATCATCTTCGTTGAAGGGTATTAAATGAATCCATTCAACAAACAAGTAAGTGCCAACTGTGTATTAGCATTGAGGAGACACAATGCTAATTTAATTCTTATTATTCAAAAAATAAGGTTTCTGAGTTTCCAGGCCATAGCATAAGCTATTTAGGCAGTACCCTGTGTAAGGGTGCCAGGCTGATGCAGTGAAAGTGGATACAGTCCAGCCCACACTCTGCCAGCCAAGCTATTTACACTGAGGTGGGGTACATTTCTCTGAAGGAAGGATGTCTTTTTAAAATTTACCTGCCAGCAATATTGTAATAAATGTATGGACTAGAGAGGTACTAGATTTATTGGGGCAAGTTATATAGCTCTCTAATCACTATACTGTACACCCAAAACTAAAATAATATTGTATCTGAACTCTAATTGAAAAATTAAAAATATTATACAAAAATTTACCTGCCGAGAGTGTGTACCTTCTTGAAATTTACACAGAGGCGTGGAATGTGCTAGCAGCGGCCCTGATGCTTGTATGCTCTGCAATTTTTAATAGAAGGCTTTCAGTATTTCACTGTTTGGTATGAGGAAGGCTGCTGGGCATGCTTGTTATCTGGAGTGGACTACCTGGATTCAAATACTGGTTCTGCCATTTGTTAGCTGTGTGAATTTGGGCACATGACACGGCCTCTCTGTGCTTCACTTTCAACATCTAACCACTTCATAGAGTAGTTAGGAGGATAAATGAATTCTTATATGAAAAACACTTAGACTAGAAGCTGAAACACAGACTGTTCAAAATGTTAGCTCTCTTTACTGATATCTTAACTCTGTGTTGAAACTTCAACAATTAACATCTGAATTCTACCTACAAATACCACTTTCCTTTAATGAATTTAATTGCACATTGAGGATATTTTTCTTTTTACTCCAGGCTTTCTTTTTTTGCATGTATTTGTGTTAAATAACTAAAAAGCATTGTCTTTAAAGACATCGAAGAATTCCAGTTATTTAATTAGAAAGTCACTTGACTGTTTCTAGAATTTCCTCATAAAACTATTTGTCAGAAGTGACCAGAAGGCAATGAGGGCTATTTGTGTATTTTTGGCTTTTTTTCCTTCTTAGAGGAATGACTATATTGTATACCAGGGTCATGAGGTTAGAGATGCTTTGAGGTGCAGTGAATTTCATTGTCAATTTTAGTTAACATGATTCTTTAAAAAAAAAAAATGGGACAAAATCTTTATGTAATATCAAAGTACAGATGTTTCACAATATTTTCAAGACAATTAACTTCACATTTTAAAATGTTTAAAATATTTTGTTAAAAATCTAGTTTTGATATGAAGGACATGAGACAGAATGCTAAATCAATGAATGAGGCAGATGGTGATTTTGATTTTTCCCTTCTCTCCAAATCCTAACTTCTACACTGCTCTTAAGACAAATAGGCCCCTGGATTACCTGTGCTGTATACTTTCCAGTCTTCTACAGCATCTAACTCTTGGGCCATTTTCCATGGCACAAAACTGGAAACATAGAAGGCTAATAATGCTACACACCACCGATTTCCAATATTTAAAATAATTTGGGTGTCTAATCCCAACTGAGTTATCCAAATAATTGAGATAGCCATCACTTTAATGAAATCTTTTCCAAGTAAACTACTTAGGAAGAGAGAAGCAATATTTTTATAATTTCATGGCATTAGGCATTAGTCTACCATTATTGCTGTGTGCATGCTGTGGTTATTCACCCAAAGAAGACTCCCTAAGCCAAAATCCTATGGATCCTGCACTATTTAGAAGCAACAAATAAGAGAATCTCATTATAAGCTTGTCAGGGGTGCGTAGGAGCTTCTAATGAAAGTGGCAAATTATAATTCATTGGTGAAATATAAATTGATCCTGCATGTTAAACTCAAGTTTAACTAGGTTTATAAGTACAAAGTGATTATAAGCTTTGTCCTAAACTGGTTGCAAAAGTTAAATATCCATTTAAGGTAAGAACTGATATTTAAAGATTCTTACATTCAGATAGGGAGCAGAATATTTTAAGGCACTTTGTATCAATCAGTGTATCTTTTAATTTTTCCTTTTTGGTACCAGGGTGGTAGCTGAGAGTTCAGGTTTGGGGCTGAACTCTCACCCTACTGTTTACTAATTGTGTAATTTATAGCAAGTCAGTGAATGTCTCTAATCCTCCATTTTTTCTTTTTAAAATGAGGGTAATCGTAACTCTCAGCATTGTGGTGAAGATCAGAAGTGCTTTGAGTGGAAAGCACTTCATACAGAACAAAGCAAGTGCTCAATGCTTTCTGATAGTGGCTGTTATTGTAGATATTTTCTTTTTAAAAAGATCTGTTATTGCATTGTGTCAGGAAATGATTGCTTAAGTGTTTAAACAGTGACAATTACATTGTCTAGTGTTTTAGGGCAAACATATTTCTGCTACTTTGTGATTTTTTCACAATAATATTGCATTTTAAAATTTCTGGACTTCCTAGAGAATGCACCATCTCTTATATTTCTGTTCTATTGCAAAATGTGTTAAAAGTTCCAAACAACAGACATAGAAATGAACTCTTGGGGCAGCTCTGTATAGTTAATTATTTGCTCATTCGTTCTTCAGCCAAACCATTAGTTCTTTCACCAGTCATCACTGAGGAATATTGAGAGCTATTTCTTAATTATGTTAATCATCTCCTGACCAGACTCCAGTTCTTCAGGTTCTTAGGTACCCTAAAATCTCCTCCTCTTAAATTGCAGTGCCTTTCTTAAGCCAATATTTGGGCCAATTCTTTTTCAAATCAGTTTATGTCAGTTGATGTACAACAAGCATTTTGAATAGCCCCCTATGAACATTAGTGAGACGAATTGTGAGGTATTTCCAACATACTCTTGTATTGCTCTATTTAAAGATATTTTTGTAATATTCTATTTATGGTTTTTTAAGGCACATGAGTTTATAGAACTCTATTCAATGGTTTGATAAGACTCTGGTTTGTTTTAGTAACTGTTTATGTTTAGTATCAGATACTACTGGGTAACTATACTTACTAAAAGACAGTATATTTTGTAGAATATAAAATGGTAATGTACATGAGTGATGTTGTATTTTGTTCTGAACCCTTTTGTTTAAGCTTCAGCATGCACAGCAGGTCTGAATTCCCTGATAACAGCTGTTACCATGGCTGCATCTTATTTCATATTTCATTTGTTTAACTGATGCTTGATAAGAGAAACAGCATTGAATTGTCTGCAATTTTGAATCTAAATAGAAATATTTTCTCTTTTTTTTTTCCTTACAAAGGTAAAATTAGGAAACTGGAGTTAAAAATCCAAGCCCCGTATTCTTAAATTAGGGTTGACTGTGGACTTTGAGACTCTTACCCTACCGCCAACTGAAAAGCTCTGGCCCTGCCCTCAAGGACAGAGATCAGAAGATGGATTAACTCAAATAATGAAATGTCAACTCAACTTTTTTAAAAAATTGGGTTTCTTCTTTTAGATTAGTCTGTAGGCGGTGAATGAAGCCTTGGATTTTTATTATGGCTTTTACAGTAGGCTCATATCTTATGTTCCATAGAGTCTTATCAAACCACAGAAACAAATGTGTTTTAAAAACTCGTTGATCCAAATAAAGTGAAAAATATCTTTTGAAATGTAATTTCTCCCTGAAGTAAAAATTGAGACATATGATCTACAAAGAGGATAGCTCTGAGGCTCTGTGGAAAGCAGTACTCGTAGTGGTTACAAATACTGACACTGGAGCGAAATGACCTGACTTTACCTGCTGGCTCCTTATGTGACCTTGGACACCTCTCTGTGCTTGTTTCCTCATCCATAAAATGAAAATATCAATAGTACCTTTTCTCATTGGATTGCTGTGAGAATTCAGCTTCTCAAATGTGGTGAGCGCTATATGAGTATTTTTATAAGAATCCCTTTTTCACATTAATGCGGCTTAAAAGTCCCAGAACTATTATTTTTTAGGGACAAGATAGAAGCTGTTTTATTTTTCTCTAAGGCACAGTGTTTTGGCATTTCCTTAATTTTGTTTGGTGTCATAAAAGCAAATGAGTAAAGTAATTGGAACTGAGCAAATTCAGTTCATTATTCAGAGCATCGGAGTTCTGTCGTCTGAGAAAACTTTTACTAAATTGTAATACAGAGTGCTTTTAAAGATGCAGGATTTTAATACCTTGGAGATCAAAATCTATATTCAGGATGGTCTTGTACCAAACACTGCATATATAAACTCTATACCAAGCTTTGTACATTGTTCAAACTCAGTGGGTAAAGTTTATTGTATGTAAATTTATCTCAATAAAACTGCTTTTTAATTTTATTATTATTATTATTATTATTATTATTATTATTATTTAATCTTTGAAAAGGCAGACTTTCCTATGCAATGTTTTTGTCCTTGAAAAACTGCTTTTTTTTAAAAGCTAAATTTATGGTGGTGAGAATGTAGTAGGCATTCATTAAATATTTTTGACTACATTAATAATTAAGTGGATGAATGAATGGTCAATTCGTTCTTCAGAGATGGTCAAATTTATGTCCTTGCTTTTGAAACTTTACATTAACCTCTAAAAATCCAATTTAATTGTAAAAACTTTACATTAACCTCTAAATGTCCAATTTAACTGTAAACTCTCTCACATGCTTTGAAGGCCCACTCTCCCAGCAACTTACTGGTTTTTCAGATATACCTTGTAAATGAAGTCAGGGGTCGCACTTGGTCCTATGTCTGTTGGGGCTTATATAGTTCTCTTAAGTATGGTCTTATGTTTTTATCTGTGTTGTCTGATGTATAACCATGCAATTTAGTCCTTAAAGATAAACATTTTGATATAGTGACCAAAGCTGTTTTTAAGATTTGAGACATTTACCCAAAATAAACCCTTTTTGTTCTTTCTACAAATAGCAGCTGGTTTCCCAGACTTGGAATTTGGTCCTCTGTTGAGAAACCCTAGCCACCTATAAGTTAAATGTAACAGTAGATCATATAGGTGAGCCAACATGGACTTTTCCCATTGGCTGTTAGCATGAGGAGCTTATCTGAGTTTCTATAAGGTGTTTGATTCTGATTTCTTATTGTATTTTCTTCCAGGTATGGCAGCAGCCAAACTTCTGCATGATAATGGCCTGAATGTGGTTGTTTTGGAAGCCCGGGACCGTGTAGGAGGCAGGACCTATACCATTAGGGTAAGACATTAAGGATGGGGCAGAGAAATATAAGGCTGAGTTTTTTCTTTTTCTTGCTGAAAGCCTTGAATTTCACTGGACTCTTTGTAAGAGAGTGAAAATTACTCTGAAACATTTCCCACAGCTTCTATCCCAACTTGTTTCCTTTTCAACTTTTTCTTCTGTCCCTTTTCTCTTTTCACTTCATGACACTTGGTACTTGCCCAGTAAATTATTGCACCAATAAATAGGTATCTGAAATACATCAGTGAATAAAACAAAATACCCTTGTGAAACTCATGTTCTCTTTGGGGTGGAGGGAGCAAGACAATGAATAAACAAACAAACAAACAAACAAGAAACAGAAAAGGAGGGCCTTCTCTGGTGTTCCTAACTAATAGATACCCAATTATGTTTACACACATTCAGATATAGGGAGCTTTTCTACTCACTTCTTGTTCAAAGGTCGGTCCTTAGTCATTGGATGTGAAGCTGATTCAAAACCATATAGAAAACTTGCTATTAAACATAAGAGCAATTTCAAAGGTTTGAATTATGACCAGTTATTCCCTGACATTATCTTTCAAACATCTGGATTAGTAAACCACATAAGAAGTGATTATTTCCTTTCTTGTTTTCTATTTAGCATTAGGTGCCTAAAAATTAGCCTCAAGTACTAAGTAAAGAGAAATTCACCAACAATTCATAGCTTATAAACTCAAGGCACTAAAACACAAGCCATGTTGTGGTACATTGTGAATGATGGGGTTCAGAAGTCTCTTGCCTATACAAAGTTCAATCAATTTTGCTTTAAATTAACTGTTATGTTGCATGAATGGAGTTAAGAATAGAATCCAATTTTTCATGAATATACCTCAAGACGTGTCTACAACCTGTTAAATGCCAATCGGCTTATTTTGGAACTCTTTTTAATCTTAGGAATGACATCGTCACACCTAATTATTTTTATTATTTTTCCATGGGAAAACAGAACCAAATGGTTAAATATGTGGACCTTGGAGGATCCTATGTTGGGCCAACCCAGAATCGTATCTTAAGGTTAGCCAAGGACCTGGGATTGGAGACCTACAAAGTGAATGAAATAGAGTGTCTGATCCACCACGTAAAGGTAAGCCTGGGCCAGCCTTTGAAGGATTTGAAGGCTACTCTGTGGGTATTTCCACATATGAATTCCAGATTGTTCTTTCAGAGAAACTTTTGCATCTGTGAATGATGCATATGCTTATGTATTTTATAAGGGTATTTCAGCCACTCTGAGAATTTTTTCACTGTTTATCAAAGTAGAATTAGGTGAGAATTCTAAACCTGTTCAGGAAAGTAATTGATGAAGTAGTATTACCTATTTGGTAAAAAGTTTAACAAAACTAATAGAGAAAAAACATTTGTGATTAATTTACTGAGTACTTTGAGCTCTTTCATGTGATACAAAAAACCTTATGTACAGTTTTACAAATACTTCCCTAGACTTCACATTATAAAAAGTATTTGCAGCATGTCCAATGTAATATTTTGAAATTTTATCAAAATGTCAAAATTTTATCAAAATATATCAGCTAAAGTGACTTTTCTTTGGATATTTACATAAAAGTGGCTCAAGTCCCAAATTCCATTTTTTTTGTGTGTGTGGGGGGAAGCTCCATTGATCTCCCCAAGATTTCTGTGAGTTTACTAGGTTTCACATTCCCATGATTAGTTGTGGTTATGGTTCCTGATCTATAACACCTATGCTCATTCACATCTTCACACTCTTTTCTTTCTTTTATTCTGTGCCAACCTAGGTTCAAACTCACCTCTTTGTTGTTATTTTCCTCAAACCATCCAGTCAAGCAGACTCGACTGGAGTTCTGAGCAGTGGGGATTGGAGGAGTTAATTGTAGAAACACAAACAGCTTAGAATTGAATAGTGAACATTCTAATTCTAATAAGCCCTTAGACCTGTACACCCCTGGGTATTTCTCACTGGCTACATTTCTCTGTGGATTCCAGTCTCCCACCATGTTGCCAGTCTTCAGATTTCTTTCACATCTGCCTGATCCTTGTTTTGCCAGAAGCATCGTCTTTGTCAGAAAAGTCACTGATGTTCTCTGACAAGCAGAGTCACTTCCCCTCCAACCCCCCCACCCCCACCCAGTCTCACAGGAGAACTGGCAGAGGTTTTGAGTTTCAGTCTTTACTCTCTCCCTCACTTGCCTCTGTAGGTGGAAGTGAGCAGTATAAAGACATATTCCTCATCGATAGAAATCATCCCCTTAGAAGACAGAAGAAGCTAGCAACAGTTTGATTCACATAACAATTTTGACACAATTATATTATTTGTGAGTGATAATATAAAAAAGGACAAATAACAGATCATACATTATGAATCATTTAATAAAATAGTAAATACACATCTATCTAATTTGGCATAATTCAGGTAAAAGATTTTCTTAATTCATACATAAATATTTTGATTGAACTTTAGATTTTGCTTTATAAGCCTTTTCATTTTGCTTCTATGTGTCTAGGAGATAAAAAGACATTATTTAGAAATGAAAATGTTGCATGGTGATTGTGCAATTTGTTGAACATTAATCAGAAGAGCTTAGTAAACATCCTTCATTGATTCCTTGCTTTTAAATGTAAGTCACATTGACTGATTTCTCCATTTTTCCTTGTCCTAACATGTAAGACTTACAAGGACTTACTTTTCAGAAAACTGAGATCCCTTTTAGGTTTCTTCAGACAAAGGCAATGACCAGATGGTATTCATTTTTCTGTCTTTGTGTATGCAGGGTTTCTTGGCAGTTAGGAGCTATGTTCAGGGTGTTTGTTTTTCTGGTAATCTCATGGCTGACATTAAGTTCTTTGTTTAAAAAAGATTGCTCACAATCATCGATTATGAAAATGATGTTACACAATAATTTTTCATAGCGATGGCCAAACTGCGCTGCTTTCTTAGACTGTTTCAAATAATGTATGTGCATCTATGAAAATATAAATAATTAAGCAGTATCTTTGACTTGATGCAGAGTAAATACATATGCCAACAGTGCTCTTTGTAAAACTTAAAATAAATGTTATTGCTTTTTAATTACTACAAAAGTAAAGCATATTTATTGTAAAAATACAATTAGAAAATGTGAGTAAGGAAAAACTAAAAAATCCCCTCCATAATCCTATCTAGGGAAAATCACTCTAAAATATTTTCTTAGTTCATAGATTTTTCATATTCCTGTATTGCTATTTTCTGACCTCTGCTGGAGGAAATGAGGAATATCAATGCACTTAAAAATATATACATATGCATATGCCAACATGTTTCATATACTAATTTACTCTAATGAATTCTCACTAATGAGACAATTGAAATGCTAATGAGGATATGAAACAAAGATTTTTTTCAATCTTGACAGAAGTGCTAATTTAACCTCTTCGTGGCCATATCCAGTGAAGAGCTACTTGATAAGTAATGTCAAAGACCTTATAGCTAAGAAATTCTCCCCAAACTAAAACCTTTTTCTCTGCTATTGCATCCTCCATGTCTTTTCACACATGTCATTGTTCTTATTTTTAGTCAGTAAAAAACGTCTCAGATGACTGCATCCATCTATGGAATTATTGACCAGAACTATGACATTTTATCTCCTACTATGTGCCAAAGAATGTAGTTTGGAAATTTATCTCCTTTTTCATGTAGGCAGTACTTTTGACATTTAGACATTATTCTCTATTACATATTTTAATAACTACTGTTCCCAAGTACAAACTATCGTTTATGCAAATATATAGTATATTTGTGACTTATTTCTTCAGCAGACCTGCATGTATTTCTTAACCCAAAGCCTGAGAGTATCAAGTGTGCTACTTTCCATATCATCCGATCCTGCTATTAGAATCAGCTTGTTCAAGAAATCTACATTTTAGATTTTGTTATATGATTATTGATGGAAGACAGGGTTATGCAGAGCGTTAATAACATTAGGTTAAGGAACTTGGATTTGCTGGTTGGGATTAAAACTGATGAAATGAGCTACCCACAAAAGGGGTAGGGTACAGCAGCTCACGATAGGCTAGCTATCCAAATACAGGGCGTCTTTCTCAAGAAATGACTCCCCGTATCTCTAGTTCCGTGGTAGTTGTAGGAGAAATGGTCTGCTGATAGATGAGTGTGTTCATGCCAGCTCCATAACAGGAAACCCCTGGTGTACTGGGATGTGCAGGCCTCTTTACTGTCTGTCTCCCATCTGTTGGAAATGTTTATATCTACTGAGTGCATTCATTTTTAGTGGTACTGTCTTAAGTTGCTAAAATGTGGTTTTCCAAAACCTTGTTGGTAAGTAAAGATGTGATACTAAGCTATATTGGAATTTAATTATCAGTGAGAAAAGTTATCACTTCAGCTCAAATCTGTATAATTTAGGTGTTTTCCTCACTTCTAAAATATTGATACAGCCGTTAGTGCTTAACAATTATTGTTAAGCATCTGCTAAAGTTTTTAATCTGTTTTACAGTCATGCTAATTTCTACTAGTATAGTTTAGAAGGCAGCTGTTTAGATGCCTTAAAAGTGACTTGTAAGAATTGTTCCCTTTCGAAGACTATCTCATAATCAAAAGAAAAAGACAAAAAATAAAAACTTCTTAAGAAACCTTGTTATATGTTGACTTATGCCTCTGCCTCTTTTATCTATTATATGCATGTGTGTTTGCATGCATACATGTGTGTGGTTGTTTTGTTGTTGTTTCTTTTTTTGTTCTTTTGAGTTTTTACTTGAAGAAGTTGGAGAAAATCTGAAGTTTGGTACACTTTAGATTTTAAGCAAATAAAGTTTCTCTGTCTCAGAAAATTTTATCAGTCTGAAATTTGAAACTAAATTGTAGTCAAAGTATGCATGAAACTGATTTAGGCCTGAAGGCCTAATCTGTTAAGAGTTCAGTAAATGTAAAAATGTAGCATGACTTACTATTAAGAGTTCAACTTCATGCTGATAATAATTTCCAAACTTCAGCTATCTGGAGAAACTGCAAAAAAACATGCTCTGGTATTAGTCTGCCTCCTAGTGGGCAGAATCCAAGCTCATTGTCAAAGTTCCTTTTTTTGTTGTATGCGGTCAGCCTCAATGCTTCAAGAGGCATCTGAATGAAGAGACATCTCATATATATTGCCTACTTGTTGCTACTACAATTGCTCTTGCTCAAACAACCTCACAAAAGAGGCAGCATTTGGCACAGCCCCTCAGTTTGTTGAGAACTCTGAAGTGCAGTTGTAAATACAGTACACAAAAAAGCACATAAAAGGCAGAGGGTGGTGGAAACTAAATTTCTATTTACAAGACCAGTGAATTTCTTGGAAGAGATCACAGGTGCTAAACTGTCTCTCAGAACTGGGGAACAGCAACAAAATTGGAGCCAAAATATTGAGAAATAAAATATTCAAATCATCACTATATTTGGCAAACGGAAACTGCCCTGTCATGCAGGACCTCAGCATCTCCCTGATAGTAGACTAGAATATCCAATCTTCTTTGGGCTCTTAATACCCCCTTCTCCATGCCTCTACCTTCAACCCTGTTAATCCAAGGAAGCCTGGATCAAAGTCCAGGGTATACTTGCTTCTCTCATGATGACAAAAGTCTCCAGGAACAGGTTAGACAAACACTTGTATTTCACTCAGGAACAGCTGCCCATTTCACATGAACTTCACCCATGCCACACAGAGCTCCTTGGCTCCGAGAGTCTGCCCTAGCCAAGATGAGCTTTATGAACCTTCTCTTCACCCATTTAATTTCTTATTTGTTGGAAATACAGCTTATCATCATGGGAGATTTTTGTTTCCAAAAAAAAAATGCAGAGAACAGTAATTTCCTCTTTAGCAAGTGAAACCCATTTGTATAGTGATCATTCTGAAGCTTATGTTAAATTATTCTGGAAATAAAAAGTATTAATTTGTGTTCTTTAGAAAATACAGGTGGATTTTTGGCATGTAATAATTTGCTGAAAATTATGCCTTCAATGGTTGGATTTGGAGCAATATTTTGGAATATGAGATGAATCTATTCTAGGCCACCAAGGTTTCCATTTGGAACTTAAAAGATGATAAAATCAGTAAATATCCTCTATGTACAAGCACAAACACATCTGGATAAATTTAACAGTTTATAGAGTTGTGGGTAACAGAGTTAATTTTAAATTATGCTGGAGGTGGAGGGTAGAGAGTATATAGATTTCAGTTATAATGGTGAAATTTGCTAAAAGAAGCAAGCCTGTAGCTTAAATCTTGTACAACATTTTAC
>NW_024353907.1:1748446-1779539 GCF_902729225.1 Pteropus medius | reverse complement strand
GATTTCAGTTATAATGGTGAAATTTGCTAAAAGAAGCAAGCCTGTAGCTTAAATCTTGTACAACATTTTACACCCTTTATACTGTGTTATTATGGCCAAATAGTCCAAAGGAGTTGTAATGACAGGGGCCCAATTCACCAAAGGATGGTGACTAATAAGTGTGACCATGAAGGTCGAAGAGCTTCAGCTGCCTACAGTACTGAAGGATTGGCAGGAAGCACAAGATGGCCTAAATGTGTTAACCTTCCTTGCCACTCCCTCAGCAGTAGCAGACTGTGGAAAGGCTTAGACATGATTCCAGGTCTGTTGATCACAGAGCTCATGCTTTTCCCTTGGCCTCTGCTGCAATCAGAAAATAATAATAATGGTAACATTACTTTGGTATGGACATCTAAAAACTACTATGATTTCACACGTGGTATCTTATTTGGGCCTCATAAATGTGAGTCCCAAATAACTAAAAGTTATTTAGTTGTGAACTAGAAGTTTTATCCCCATTTAACACATGAGAACATAAGGGCTATAAAGAGATTAATTGCATGTGGCAGGAAGTGATGGGGTCAGAGTATAAACCAAGGTCTTCGAGTGCCAAGAATACACAGTAAAGAGCTGAATGTCCCCTGGATGTGAGACTTTCTGGCATTTCTTTCTGAGCCCCAGCAACCGGCTTTCCTGCCTACCTTCCTGCCAAATTTATACTCTCACATCTTGGAAAAAACTAGTTTGAGATCCTCCTTTCCTTAAAATTTTCCACAATTGACTACAGTTATTCCACTGGCTCTTTCCCAAGTCCCATATCCTTTCAACTTTCCTCATTACACTTTTTAAAAACTTGTTTGGAAGTAGGAAGAAAAACTGTTCTGTTATTTGTACTTCAAGATTATATACACGGATGCACACACACATAGCGTATTTTCTTTATATTTAACATTCTTGGATTCCTATTTTTATACTTTCACATAAAAAAAGTTTTTAGGTCTGCTTTTTCAGTTATGAATATTTTACAAATATTTTCCAACGTCATTAAAACTTCCTTGTAGATATCATTTTAAATGGACATATAATATTCTCTCATAAGAACACTGTATTATAGTGGATATTTTGCTAATCAGTTACTATTAATTAAGCATCTATACTCTATTCAAATCATCCAATATTCATTGAGCATCTAATATAGGTTACTACTGTGAAGGACATTGGACTAAATAATTTAATTTGAGACAATTTGGGGTACAGTTTATGGGAGCATAGATTCTTTTTTCAATATAAAAGGAAATGAACAAAAAATACGAAAAATGACTAAATAAAATGAAGCAAAAAAAAAAAAAAGAGATTCCCATGTCACAAATAAATCAGGAAAAGATAGCAGCTTCATTAAATTTGATCATTGATGGAAAGGAATATTTAATATTTCTAATCCTGGCTGCTTAATTCCAGAGCTACACCATTGCTGAAAACAAATGTATTACAAGTAAAAGCCAACAATTACTAACATTCCAACAGTTTTTTTTTTAGAGCTTCAAGGTTGGTAAGTAGCTGGTTTTTCTTTCAAATTATCCAGGCAATAGTTTTGCCAATGCTTTACCACTTTCTCTACCCTTAAATCATGTGACATCTCTTTTGTGGCCACCTGCATGCTGTCCACTCCAAGCCAATGGCATACAACTTAAAATTTTGTCATAGCAGCACTCCACTTTAAGGGATCATCAAATGATGGCTCAAAATAAAGAACTAAGGAATGGATAAGGTTTAGTGAATTGGTGTTAAACATGAAATGCATTTGAATAAAGATTTAAATATAAAGAATTGGAAGAATTATGATTGTAGTACAGAATTTACTACAGATTGTATTTAAAAAAAAAACCTTTATATGGTAAAAATGTATATAATCTATAAAATCAGAAAGTGAGGAAGGTGAGAAGGGAAGAAATATAAGAAAAGCGAGTGCTACTGAAATCTTCCTTCATAGCATGGAATCAGTCTATACAAAATTAAACTTGTAGCTATTTAAAAAAAAAACCCTCAAATCTCAATGATTTTTATGATCTTTTGACTTTATGCCACAGGACTTTTTCAGAAACTACTATTTCTTGGGGTTTTGCGACACTTATTTGAAGTTTAGCACTTCCTTCACTTCAGTTTGTGTTTCTTTCATTAAATTCCAGTACATTTATTTCATTAAAAAAGGCAAATATAATATGACTCGATTCTCAGATATTTGTATTTCTTTCTTTGCCCTTTCCTCCCTCTTTCCTTTTCTCCTTCCTTACATTTTTGTCCCCTTCCTCTCTCTTTCAATCATCCATTTGTTCTTTAGTTCATCCATATTAACCATCCACCCATCTTACTATCTTATAGATGCTTATAAAGAGGTTTGGGATATCGTTCTACAAATGTTATAGCTATTTTTAAACCTGGATGGTGCAGTTTGAAGTAATTTGTTGCCTCCTTCTTTGTATATAGTACTGCTCAAAGTTTTTATAAAGAGCTCTCATTTTTATTTTTAAAAATGTAATTAGGCAGAGTCTCTGTTTTTGAGAGCTCGTGGTCTATGAGAAGAGGTTAAGCTCAGTGTTTCCAGAAGATCTCTGTGATTCTCACCTGCCTAGGCAGTAGTCTCCTGGGTTACATATCTATTAACAATAACCAAGCTGCTTCCAGCGTGGCTTAGTGACTGAGCTTCGACCTCTTGAGTTTAGACAGTCCAGATCCCAAAACAGCTGTTCAAATGCAAAACCTCCAAGGCTCTTATCCTGGTATTACTGGGCTGCAGAATTTTCCCAGTGCCTGATAACACACACACACACACACACACACACACACACCGCACACACACACACACTTGTTGTTGACCTTCTGTTGTGACCTTGGCATGTTATTCATGCTTTCGTGCCTTGATTTCTTCACTTGCAAAAGAAGGATATGTGTACCTGTCCTGCTTAATACTTTGAGCTTTTGAAGAGGAAAGATGATAAGAGAAGACATTGGTTAACATTATTCTCATCAACGAGGCTGTTATGATACATTGAGGATGCTAAAGATGTTTTGATAGGAAGACTAGAGTTTGTTACTTTTCTTTTGAAAACAAACTTTTCTAATAGGCTCTGGAGATTCTTACTACCAAGTAAGAATTTAAATGGCAAGACACCAGATAGGATAAAGCTTTACAAATTCTTTTCAAAAGAGAACCAGGTCAATAAACTTGCCCTGAAAATATTTTCTTAGGCTCCTTATACATTGAACTATAACTCCTCTCACTTTTAAATCCAGTCTTTTCTTCTTTATTTCCCCCCTGTATTATTAGTAGGTTAGGACATCAGCATTTGGCTGCAACTGAACTCACAAGCCCAAACAAGCAGAGTAAGTAGATAATAAAAAAAATAAATTAAAATCTCCATAGAAGGTTATATTACCTTCTAAGTTTCTTTCAGCTCTACTCTGATGTCTTTAGATCCTGCATGTGGGACAGTGGTTATTATTTGGCCCAGTTGAGACCCTTTCCTTAGAGTAACTAAGTGGCAGTGCTGGCAATTTTGTAGAGCTCTGAGGAGACAGTGGATATATCACAGTTTACTAACCTCTAAATAACCTAGGTTAGTAAACAGAGAATCAAAATACATTCATTTCCCCCCTCTTTTTGACATATACATAAAATCTATAATACTAATTAAAATAGCTTAAAACAGCACTGCCTAATCAAAATATAACATGCCACATATGTAACTTAAAATCTTCTAGTAAGCATATTGAAACATAAAAAGAAATGGGTGATTAATTATAATTTTAATAATAGATTTTATTTAATCCAATATATCTAAAATTTTATCATCTGAACATGTAGTCAATATAAAACATTATTAATAAGATATTTTACATTCTTTTTTTTGTACTAAGCTTTTGAAATCTGGTATGTATTTTACACTTATAGCACATCTCAGTTTGGACTAGCCACCTCCTAAATGCTCAATGACCACAAATGGCTAGTAGATACTATATTGGACAGTACAGGCCTAAAAGGTTAGCAGTTTCCATGTATTTTTGCAAATATTTCTAATCTATCTTCAAGTTTTAAAAACATATGCCTAGATTCTACAACATAAATTCTACATTACAGCACAGATTAATTTCACTTATTCTGGTATTTTCTAAATGGCTGGCTTCACAGAGAACTTGGAAGTAAACAAAGAGTGAAATTCCTTATATGCTTGTTGCTTTATAAACAAACACGCTTTGAATCACTTTTTAAAAACTCTCCTAGGTGCACAAGGAGATGCCATGTCCTTGAGATTTTCATGCATGAGGCAGCGAGCAAGTTGGAACTAAATGAGTTTGAAGGGGTCAGAGATGCTGCCATAGAGAATGCTTTGAACACTTCTTAAAACCTTGAAGGGCATCACTGAATAAATTTAAGGGAATAACTTTATATATAGTCATTATTTTAATAAAGTTGTTAAATTGTCCCTGACTATGACTGACTCAGGAGAAACTATAGAAACTGGCCCAAAGTGCTATAAATTATTATTGTCATAAAATGTAGTTCTGGAAGAGTCTCACAGTAATGAGTTATAGAGAAGATAAGCCTGTAGTTCAGTGGAAGAAATTTATTTACTTATTTTATGATTTTAGCACACATGCTCTGTGCAAAACTCTGAGCAAAAGGGCTGCAGAATGATCTGGAGCCTTTTACTGCTAACATTTACTGTTTCCCCCTTTTTAAGCTGGCAAATGTTAAGGGCAGCTGTTACAGAAAGCATCTAGTCATGTACAAGCCAAGAAAATATCAAAGTTTATAATAACCTATAGTTTAGACTCTCATATTGAACCAAACACACATGTGCATTATGGCTCCTAGAGATTCAGTTGAAATTGAATTTAATAACAAAAGTAGCCAACGCCTTTTGAGATTTCAGTATATGCAATGCACCATTCTAAGCATTTTATGTGCATTTCTCACTTAATACTCAGAAAAGCCTGATGGTTGTCATTATCCTTTCTTTACAAATGAGGACATTGAAGCACAAAGCATCTGGGTGATTTGCCCAAAATCCCCCAGTTGGTAAGTAACAGAATGGGGACTCAACCCTGATTCATCTCACTCCAGAGTTCCTCTTCTTGGCTCCTCAAGTGATGTGCTGACCTACATGGAAATTGTACTTAAAAGTAGGGAAACTCTCAAGAAAGACAAGGAAAAGTGTGAGTGCTAAAGACTGAACTGTGGGACACGTCCTCAACCCTCTTCTTTCTGTTCAGGTGCTGGTTCCCTCATGCTACCTTTTCTTCTGTCTTATGCCTCATTGCTGTTTTTTTTTTTTATCCCTATTGGACCTCTTGAGACCCATCTGATTTCCTAGTGGCATTAGGACCCCATGGAGGGCACTGACATGAACTGTCCATTTGGTTAAATCAAGGGCTAAGGAAAGACATTAAAACATATCATTTTATTCTTAATCCAGGAATTTTTAAAAATATTAAAGCTGCTCCTAATTCTGGTAAGACTCCTGGACCTCTGTGTCATACCAGATAAATATGAGTAGACAACTATATATATATATATATATATATATATATCTCATATTCATTTCATTTTCCCATTGCAAATTGTAAACATAATAAGATTAGAAGGAGCATTGCTGTATAAACAACCTCCTTAGCAGAAAGAGAAGATAAAACTATATATTTAAGGGTGACTTATGTAGAGTAGCTATTTGGGCAGTTGAAGGGTATCATTATGATACCTAATGACATTGATCTTTTGGATTAGAAAGGATGAGAGTCCATCTAAAATCAATAGGTTGTTTTTCAGCTGCTACCTCTTCTAAGACTAGGATAGTTGTACTGCTGCTATTTTAGAGGTCTCATATTTCTCTCTTATTGTTTCCAGGCATTTCTCCCAGATCATTGTTGACATTTTGTCTATGTATTCAGGATGGAACTAAGGTTTCATGATTGCAGAACCTAAAGTAAAAAACAAACAAACAAACAAACAAACAAAAAACAAACAAACAATAAAAATACTTAGAAGAATGAATAAAATTAAATTTTTAGCATGGCCCACAAGTAACTATATGATATGCTCCTACCAACCTCCTGACCCAGCTCACTCTAGTCTAGCCACTCTGGCTTCTAGTATGCCAAGTTTATTTCTACCCCAGGGCTTTTACATTTTGAGTCAGATTAAAGATGGCCACATATTTTTGACACTCCTTCCATGGAGAAGGAGATGTAAGTCCTGGCCCCCTCCCTTTAAATTAGGAGGTATCTGTTTATGCTATGACCAGTATAATATGACAGAAGTGATGCTATTCCAATTTTGGGGTACAGGCCTTAAGAAACAGGTAGGTTCCACTTCTCTCTTGGAACAAACACTCTTGGAGCCTCGAGTCACACCATGTAAGAAGTCCAAATACCCTGAGGCCACCATGCTGGAGAGGCCACATGTAAGCACTCTGGTCACCTGTCCCAGCTGAATCAGCCTTCCAGCCATCCCTGCCAGGGCACTGAACTTGAGAGTGAAGTTGTCTTGGATCTCCACCACAGTTGAGTCTTCAAGTGACTGCAGGTCCAACTATTCTTTGATACAGCTACATGAGTGACCTCAAGCAAGAACTACCCGACTGAGCCCAGTCAGCCCAAAGAACTATGATAAATGATAGTAGATTGATCTTTTAAAACATAATCTTTTAAAATATGTAGCAAGAGATGACCAAAATGCACTTACTATTCCCTCCACTTGGAATACTCTTTCTTAGGTCTCGACTCAAATATTTCTTCCTCAGAAAGGCCTTCCCTGATAATTTGATATCTTAAGGAATAAATTCCCCCCAACCTGTTATTCTATATTTCTAATTTATCCCTCCCCTGCTTTATTATTATTTTTTTCATAGCACTTACAAATGCCTAACATCGTATCTTATTTGTATTTGTTTTTCATTTGCCTTCTCCTGGTACATGAGTGACCTGGTACATTTGCCCTGGCAGGGATGGCTGGAAGGCTGATTCAGCTGGGACAGGTGACCAGAGTGCTTACATGTGGCCTCTCCAGCATGGTGGCCTCAGGGTATTTGGACTTCTTACATGGTGTGACTCGAGGCTCCAAGAGTGTTTGTTCCAAGAGAGAAGTGGAACCTACCTGTTTCTTAAGGCCTGTACCCCAAAATTGGAATAGCATCACTTCTGTCATATTATACTGGTCATACTGGTAGAATGGAAACTCCATTAGGGCAGATTTTTTTTTCTATTTTGTCCACTGTGGTATCTCCAGCACTTGGGTAAGGACCTGGAATATAGTAGGCTTTAGGTAAGTGTTTCTTGCATGAATGAATGAAAGAATGGGTCTTTACCCCTATGTTAGCCTGTTCTGTTTAGAACACAATTGGGCAGACCTTGATTTGGTATTGCTTTTAGGGGAAAAGATGAAATATTTTTATTACAAGTAATCTAGTTCTGCAGGAAAATAAGTGCCTACCTTATATGATGTCAAAAAAACCAGGAAAGCCCACCCATCTCAACACATACACCACCAGCTCCCACTAAAATTCCACCACTGAAGACTACTTTCTTTGTCCACAGTTAAGGTACAAATAAACTTACAAATACAGAGGCAAACAAAATATGCAAAAATTCTTGCTCTCATGGAGCTTACATGTTAGCTGGGGAAGACAGGTAATAAACAAAGAAATAAAATATATAGAAAAAACAATTTATATGCCTAAAATAAAAGTGGAATTGACCATGTTTAATTTTATATTACTTTGCACTTACAGTAACAGGCACAATCAAAAAATACGGTAAAATGAAAAATAAAAAATGGTATAAAATATAGATTTTCTTAAAATGAAGTTAATTCAGATATACCAAAAATTCATATATTGCTTCATCTGAAACTTTTTAAAATGTTAATTTTTAATTTAATAATCTCAACTCTAATAGGTATGTGAGTTGATTTTCCAATACATTATGGAGTTAAAATTTCATTAACCACTAAGTTGCTGAATTATACAAAAAAGTTTGGGTTTCAAAATCTGTTACTTTCTCATGTCTACAAAGGGTTGAACTTTTGAACCAGACCTATTAAATCACCCACATACATTAAAGCAATGTGTAATAAAACATCTGCTCAGCCATATATGAAAAAAAAGCAATTATCAGAGGTCCTGACTGCTATGGAAAATGGGAGTGTGAGAGTGTGGGATCCAAATTCAAATAGAGTAGTCAGATAGAGCCTCACTGAGGAGATGGCATTTCACCAAAAACCTAACTCTCATCTGTAGGGTTTGCATAGTGTAGATACTTCACAGTGGCTCATATCAACCTACCAACTTATCACTGAATGCAGAATTGAGAAGAGATGAGCACAGCACAATTGGTCTCATGAGCCAGTATGCACAAGTCCCAGCACAAGGTCAAAGAGCTAACATCCAACACTAGATAGCAGAGAGCCTACAAGAAGTTATAAGAACATTGGCTTTTACTCTGGGTGATATGAGAAGCCATTGGAAAGTTTTAAGTAGAGAAGTAACGTGATATGAATTTTGTCTTAACAGTAATATTCTACAGAAGTTTGCTCATGAGCAAATAAATACTCTGTGCATGTGCATGCATGTGTGCACATGAATGTGTGGATATGTGTGTTTCTTCTTCATAGATGTCATTTCACACCAGCCACCACTCTGCTCTTTCTTTTGGGTGGAGACAAAAGAATACACATCTTTTCCTGTTAAGGGTCGATCCTCTTTTTTCATGCAGGCTTTTAACCAAGAACCTCCTGAAAAAAATGCCATATATTATCATGATTTTTAAGAATACGTGGCTTGTTCAACCCTAGAGCTTGTCATAAAAGTGAAATTCAGCACATATAAAGCCTTAAGTTGTCATCACAATTAGTTTTATTACTGCATTTCATTAATTGGTGATTATAGTGTTCTTAGAATCCTGTTCTGTTCTCCAGCTCTGAAGGTCATAGCATTCTATCCAAACCGATATATGTACATTTAAGAAACATAAGAGATGTCAGCATTCAATAATTTTGAAGAAGAGCATTTTTAAACTACAATTAGACCACCCTGCATTTCTCATTACCATGATTGTCATTTAAACCTACATTAGGTCAATATAAGTTAGCTAGCACTCTGTGGCCTGCTTTGGAATTTAAAGCAATCATATGAAACAATATCTGTGAATGGAATTTTAAAATTGAAGCTACGCATAAAAATGGTGTTGGAGGTATTTTAGAAACTGTCTAAGTTAATAGATTAATTTTGAGTGAGTTTAAATGAAACAGATCAAAGAAAAAGAAAATACTTGTACTGTGACAGACTTCCTGGGCATAAATACATAGGCTTGAAGATGGAAAAGGTGAGCTAGTTGAAAATAATGTCAAGAAGGAGAAAGAAGTAAATGCTTATAAATTTAACAAAAGCCATAAATTATTATACAGTGCATCTTAAAGAGTGTCTCTCATCACTATGAAAGAAATAGTCTTTGTCCCAATGGTCTTTTGCTAATATCTTTCAGTAACTCGAAGACATGTTGGCATTATTATATCAAAACTCCTCAAAGCTTTGAAAATTATATGTTATCAAGTGTATTTTCAGGGGAAAGTCAAAAGTTAAAACAACCCAGTTCATCTGTAATATTATAGAGATTAAGATCATAGACTTTGAACCCGGAGGGCCTAGATTTGAATTTACAACTCACTATGTATTAGTTGTGTGATTTGAAGCATGTTTCTTAATCAATCTGTGCCTCTGTTTCTTAATCTAAAAATGAGAATAGTAATAAACCTTCCTCATAGGGTTGTTGAGAGAGATAACTGAATTAAATTTGTAAAATCTTTGAAACAGTCCCTGGTACAGAGCAAATGTTCAGAAAGTGTTAGCCACGATGAAGATGATGAGGATGATGGTGATAGTGGTGGCAGTGGTAGTGGTGATGATGGTAATTGTGATGCTTGTCTATCACAATCCTTATTTTTCTTACCTTTGTTCTTACTCATTACTGCTCCTTTGCAATAATGTTTTAAAAAATTATTTTTAAGCATATGGGTGTCAATCAAAAGTACCCCTTAAGTGAATTTTGTTGAAAAATCTTTCTTCCTGAAATAATAGTTTCATATAAGTAGATATTTCTGGGATATCCTTTTCATTTCAGTCCAGTTGGCAAAATTTGAATTCTTTGAAATTATCTCTTGGGTGCCTTGCATCTAAAATTCACAAGTTGCCTCTTTGCCAGACTTGCCTCTTCCTTCTCTGAATCTCACTCCAGATTTCTCCTGCCATGTCATTTCTCTACTGGAACTCAGAATGTTCTTCTAATCAGGATCTGCCCAGTACTCACTCATCGCCTCAATAAGTGACTCTCCCTTTAATCAACACAATTTCATCAGTAAGGATTAATGTTCATAGCAGCAAAGCTCCTTTTGAGGCCAAGGAAACCTTTCTATTTATGCATAAAGTCTCCTTTGATTTATTTCAAAGTAGAGTTCTTATTTCAAAGCATTGAATTTCTTTGGTAGGAGTCTTCTGACTCTTATAAGTAAAACATCATTTTGTTTTGTACCATTAGAGAAAGTAAACAATTCCCCCAAACAATTTATGGAGTGAAAAGTTGGTATTTGTAGCAGCATTAATCAGAGGCCAACTTTGGACCTGGGTGAGTTATTCAATGGAGAGTAGAATACATGTTGTTTTGGATACACTCAAGGATATGAATTTCCATCTTGTAAGGACCTCTCTGTAGAGAAAGGCAGACTACCTGGAGTCACAGGCCTCTGTTAAAGTCCTGGGCTTTCAATAAATTCACTATGTATCCTGGGCATGTAATTTACTGCTTCTTAGAAGCCTCAATACCTAGTCTGTAAAGTAGGACTGTTAGTTTCTAGCGTTGTTGTGGAAATTAAATATGATAATATATAAAAATGACTAGAAATATGAGGTACTTTCACCATTTAAAAAAAATCTTATGTGATAGAGAAACCCTTTAGGAGGTTTTTTTTTTAATATAAATTGCTTTTTAGATAGTTTTTCCAGATTCAAATCATCACATATTCTGATTTTCAAAATGATAGTCAGGTAACCCAAAGACGATAATAATTGATGTCTGAGGAAAAACCCATTTTGAGAAAAATCATTTATTTTAGAAGTCTTACTCATCCCCCACCCTTTTATATTGTGCTATGTCTATACCCAGATTACACAGAGCTTTTTCATCTTGTCACTACTCTGTGTAGTTTAGGGACATCAAAAGCATTTGGATAATATCTTTGAAAAACCAGGGACACACCTGTTGTCTGGCACCTGTGACCCAAGTGAGACTACATTTGGGTGAAGAAAGTGGCATAGTTGTTTGGGATTGACTGAGCTGATCTCTGAAACTGGAGTTCAAAGTCCAGGTCTGGAGGTTCAGAGAGGGCTCGATAGAGAAGGTGACTAGATGAGCACCTTCCCTGACAAGGGGGTGCAAGGGTGAGCAGTTGGATATTGATTTTCTCTGCGGGTAAATCCCAGCATGCTGAGTGATGCTGTAAGGGCAGGAGGCTCTGCACCTTTTGCTACAAAGTCTTCCATGGGCTCATACAGTGGAATTCCCCTAGACGACCTGGAGAGCCTTCCTTTATGGGAGGCTCAAAATGTGTTAGTAAAAGGACTTGTGATATTTATTAAAATAATAACAGTAGAATCCTTCTAAGCACTTTACATATATTATCTCATTTAATCCTCACCTCAGCCCTGTGCCTTTCCTCACATTATATGGAAGATGAAAGTGTTAGAGATGTAAAGTAACTTACCTAAGGTCATATGATTAGTCTGTGTATTAAGCCGATGCTCTCAACTTCTAAATGAGAGTTGGCAATACCTTTGGTGGACAGGAAAGTATAGGGAGTGTAATGATGATATTAGTCAGTATTTACACATTTAGTGTGTGCAAGGCATTCTGTTAAGAGATGTATATGTATCATCTCACTGACCGCCATCAATAACATGGTGAAAATGGTTCCATTTACATCTGCATTATACAAAGGCTCAGCAGTTGAAGTTGTTTGCCTGAGTTCACATTATCACCTAGTGGTGTGTCACTTCTAATAATGTGTATGTGACCATAAAAATGCATCTTTTCCAAGTGATTTCTGATGTTTGAATATTTCAAATTAAGGATTTGCAATGATTATGGTTAAACCGAGTGTCCCTTTTTTGCTAAGGCCATTGAGTTTAGTTTTATTTCTTTATTGCCCTACAATTCGATCACCTAAAAATCACTTCACATCTTTTTTTATATATTGACATACAATATTATATTAGTTTCAGGTACACAACTTAGTGATTATGCATTTATATAACTTACAAAGTGATCACCCCAATAAGTCTAGTACCCATCTGATACCGTACATAGTTATTACAATATTATTTGCTGTATTCTCTATGCTATACTTTACATTCCCATGATTGTTTTTATAATTGGTAGTTTGTACATCGTAATTCTTTCCCCTTTTTCATCAATCTGCTTTATATCTTAATATGATCTATTTCTTACTCACAATACTTCTGACACCAAATGTGTGGTTGAGTTTTTTTCCCCCACAACAACCAGTTCTTTAACTTTCCAGACACTAACTGCGTATCCTACAATTCAATTCAGTTCAACACTATCTACCCAGAGCTAGTGTAGATCCCACAAGTTAAGGACTCAGTCTCACAAAACTGCCCCCATTTCAGATGCCAATTGCAAATTCAAGGCCTCCTGTACTTCTGACTGACCAGCTATAAATCAGATGTTCCCATGACACCCTCCTCAGGTTTGAAAATTTGCTAGAACAGCTCACAGTTCACAGAACTTAGAGAAAACAATTTACTTACTACTACTGGTTTACTCTAAAGGATACAGATGAACAGCTAGATGAAGAAGTACATGGGAAAAGGGTTTGAAGGATCCTGAGCACAGGAGCTTTTGCCCCCAGGAAGTTTGGGGTGTACCACCCTCCAGACATGTGAATGAAGTCTTGTTCACAATCCTGTAAATTCTCTGACCTCTCTTGTCTAGAGGATTTTCTGGATGTTTCATTACGTAGGTATGATTGATTAAATCATTGGCCTTTGGTGATTAAATCCATCTTTGCCCAATACCTCCACTGCAGACATACCTCTCTCCATAGGTCCAGAGTGGAGCTAAAAGTTCCAAGCTTCTTTTTTTATATATAAATTAATTAATTGATTGATTAATTTTTTATGGTGACATTGGTTAATGAAATCCGCTAAGTTTCAGATGTACATTTTAACAGTAATGCATATATATGCCTTACTGTTAAATATATATATATAAATTTATATATATATATGTATACACACATTGTGTGTTCACCTCTCATGGTTAGATTTCTTTCTGTCACCACATATTTGACCTCCTTTACCCCGTCTACCTCCCCTATTCCCCCTCCCTCCTACCCTCTGGTAACCACTAGTCTATTGTCCATGTCCATGAGTCTCTGTTTCTTACGGCTGTTCATTTGTTGTTTTAGGTTTCTATCCCACATATAAGTGATATCATGTGATTTTCAACTTTTTCTGTCTGGCTGATTTCGCTTAGCATGATCATCTCAAGGTCCATCCATGTTGTCACAAATGGCAGTAATTCATCTCTTCTTACGGCTGAGTAATATTCCATTGTATATATGTACCACAGCTGCTTTATCCGGTCATCTATCATAGTATACTTTAGTTAATTCCATGTCCTAATTACATGGTTGGTCTCTCTGGCAATCCACCCCCATCCTGAAGCTATCTAAGGGCCCACAAAGAGTCACCTCATTAGCATAAACTCAAGTAGGGTTGAAAGGAGCTTGTTATAAATAAGAAAAAGGTACTCCTCTCACCCCTATCACTCAGGAAATTGCAATGGTTTTAGAAAATCTTGCTCTAGGGACTGGGGACAAAGACCAATTATATATTATCATATCACACTTCTGTAGTAAAATTTCCAAACTGTAACATATCTATAGGAACATGCAATTTTACAACTCTTTAATAATGGTTATTTTAACAAGCAATCTATATTTTTGTCTGTGGAAAATCACATTAGATTTATTAATTAAGCTAAAATATTAGTGCTAGAAAAACTATCTTTTGTGTAAATTATTTATGGAGGATTTTATGAAGTCTTTTAGTGAGACTAGAATGTTCTTTTCCCTATGATTATGTGTAAGCTAATGTAGCTAACAGAGCATGTTAAAACACATGGAGGAGGTTTCAATATTTAGACTTATTTAAAATTCATTGCAATTTGGAGATCATGTGGATTTGAACTCCAACGTCCTTTCCTAAATAACTTGAAACATATAATAAAAGTTTTTTTTAAAGTATTTGGAGACATTTTTAAGATGGCAAATTCACTCTTGCTCTAGGCACAAAACTTTATATGAACATTAATAGGATTTTAAAATTATCACCTATTATGTAAATATGAGCTTTGACTTGTAGTCCTTAGGTTTGATTATAAATTCTCTCAAATTCCTCCTTTCAGACTGAGTATATTTGTAGTAGCAATTGCTGTATTTCTCATTTCCTTTAGCAAGTCGTTGAAGATTGTGGAGAAGGAGATTGAGAACTCCCCACTAATCTTCCCAAAAGAAAACTATTCTCATATGAGGTCTCACTATGCCTGGGTCTATAAGTTTTTCATGAGGTTTGAGCCACCCCAGGGCCTTGGGATTGAGATTCTTTAGACATTGGTATAGTTTGTTATCCTCATTCCAATGAATGGCTGTTGCGGTGGAGTGCCTCAGGAAGCTGACTCTGAGATGAATATTAGCATGCAAGGGGTTTATTAGGAGGTTCTCTGGGGGGGAGGATAAATGGCTGTGGATAGGAGGGGAAAGAGGCAGGAGCCAGCAGAGGGAGTAGTCAAACAGTGACGTAATTTCAATGGAAACCTCAGACAACCCTGAACAGAATTCTGAAGATGAGATGACCCCTCACATCAATCAGTGAGATTGGAAGTGGGTTGCCCAGAGAAGCTGCCTAATCTTGGGCAAAGTGGTTTTTTCTACAGCTGGGGTAATCCCTGAAGAGGGCTAAGAACCAAGGGCTGCCTGTCAGGAACACTCCTAGGAACTGAAGAAATAAGTCCCTTATTTCTGAATGGGGATATAGGCAAGCTTATCACTATGACCACCACATTGGACACTTGGGTAACCCATTCTTTTCTTTAGTGGTTTTAGGTCAAGCTTTACTTGACCTAAAGGGTCTTCTTGCCATCCAGCTAACGGGATGTCTCTAGATGGAGAAGTATAGGAGTACTGGGGTTAAGATAGATGCAGTCATGAATCTTGCTGACTGTACTCTCCATGAAATAGCTCCCTATACCTAAAAACTGAGAGTTCCACTAAAGGACTTTGCAGTACACAAGCATGTAGCCAGGTGATGCCATAAAACCAGTAATGTGCCATGTTATAATTATGATGCTGTAATTCTCTGTTTCCATGGATCTGCCTCTCCAACTAGACTTTGGAGCTCCTTGAGCCTGGGATTGTCTTATTTTATTTTTGTATCTTCAGAACATTACATGATACCTGTCTCATACATTGTGGTTAATATATTTTTACTGAATGAAAGAAGAAATTTTCCAAGTGTTAGTAGCACTTAAAGTATGATGCCTTGAGATTTTTTTCTGAGCCTATCCAAGTCTTATCAGTAAGACATATTTGATTCTCTTCATTGTTTAGCTAAATATAGTATTGTTAGTTCAAATTTAATAGTTATTCTTGCTTTCTCTCTCTGCCTAAGACTTTTAAAGTCACAATTATATTTAAGCGGACAGAGTGGAATGGCTGTGAGGTGGCATGTTGGGGCCTGCTGTGGCCTGTGCACTAGCAACCATTCAGATCTTGGATCTCCTGCTGCATAAGAGGTAATATGAACTGGAGAACTAGCTTGACTTTAAGCATGACTGAATTTGAATCCCCCTCTCTAGCTGTGTGATCCTGGAAAAGTTGTTATCCTAAGACTCACTCTCCTTATCTGTAAAATGAACTAATACACAAATGTTCATGCAGCATTATTCTAATAGTCAAAAAACGAAAACAACCCAGATGTTCATCAACAGGTAGATGGATAAATAAAATGTGGTCTATCTGTACAATGAAATATTTGTCAGCCTTAAAAATGAAATTCTGATACATGCTACAGCATAGATGGACCTGGAAAACAGTATGTTAAATGTAATAAATAAGACAAAATTCACTTACATGAGGTACTAGAATAGGCAAATTCATAGAAACAGAAAGTAGAATAGAGGTTACCAGGGGCTAGTGGGAGGGTGAAATTAGGAGTTAGTGTTTAATGGGTATGAAGTTTCCATTTAGGATGATGAAAAGTTCTGAAAATGGATAGTAATGATGGTTGCACAACATCGAGAATGTACTTAATGGCACTAAACTGTATACTTAAAGATGGTTAAAATACATTAAATTTTATGTAATGTATATTTTTTCTGAAATAAAAATGGATTAATTTGATGGTATGTGAATTATATCTTGATAAAGCTGTTATTAAAACATAGGGTTAATAATAGTACTTATCCCACAAAATATTTGTGAGGATTGAGAATGATATACAGGAAGTACCATGCACATGGTCAGTGCTTACCAAAAGGTAGTTGTTACTATGCATGACCTAGAAATTAAGTAGTTGCTTTATGTAAAGGACCCCATAATTCTAAAAGGTATTGATACTTAAGGATTGTGATGTGCAGCTCTTTCTCTGGCCTTTAGATGGGTGCAGGAGTCTTCTCTAATATAATCTATATACACACTTGAGTGAGAGTTGTCCTTTCTCAGAGCAGTTATGCTTCCCCACTGCACCTTGCCCCACCCTAACACAAGAAGATCACCTGTTTCACACTAGCCCTTTCACTCTTACTAGTCTGAACTTCCCTGTGGTCAGTGATAAGTGTTGTCAAGACAGACTCAGTGTTTCAGTTCATCACCATGAGACAATGACTTGACTTCAAAAATGAAGAATTTATCATGAACACCTTTTTTTTGTAATTAAGGCATAGCTACCCTTTTGGTACCATTACTCTTTGCTATGAATGTCCTCTGGCCTCTAAACGTGGTTTCAGATCAGCACAGTATCAGATTTTTATTTATGGGTTGTAGATCATTCTCTTTGCTGTATGGTGTTCCATTGCGGGAATATAACTAACTTCATTTGTTCATATTAATGTTAACGGACATTTAACATCCTTGTGTATATGTTTGGAGAACATTTTCTTGGGTACTTACCTAGAAGTGGATCATAAGCTATGTACATGTGCAGCTTTAGTAGATACTAACAGTTTTTCAAAGTGGTTATACCACATTATGCTTAGCAGGATATGAGAGTTCTGGTTGCTCTTTAATCTCACCAATGCTTGGTATTTTCATCAAACTTTCTCAACCTCAAATTCCTGTACTCTTGGGGAAGGACCCAAGATAAGCTTCAGGTATACTTCCCGGTTTTATCTATAGAATTGTTTGTATGTGTCCACTTTACTGGAGGGATTCCATGGTTTTCAACAGATTTTCAGAGGGGCCCTTGTCCCAGCGATAGGCAAGAACCACTGCTTCAAGGTTTCGGCTTTCTTATAATCCTTAACATTGTGATAATACAACCTTTTATTTGAGCCAAGATTTCTCCTGAAAAAGCTAAAGCTGCTGGGTAGCTGTCTCTATTTTTGAAAAGTGCACTATTCAAGGCTAGACACTCTGGAATTTTGCTAGTGCTAGTACATGTTGGGTAATATGCTGGGGATGTTCAGAATTACCTCCTCTAAATAAAGGGATGATATTTATTGGGGTATTTTAGAGGCCTATGTAATTTGATCAAATAAACACTCATGTGTCTATAAATCGAAAGAGTAAAAAAATTGGCACAGGTAAACAGGTTTTGGCTGTGGGCATTATTCTGCTTTGAAAAAAACCTCTTGGCATCAGTGGTGTGTCCTGATGGCTTACAATGTGATATTACTGGAAATGGCTGATATAAGTGGCAGGGGATTAGGGGCACAAAACCCTGCATCCTTCTCAACACACTCTTATTCTTTGAAGAAACTCTATGGGCTAATTTTGGAAACTCTCCCCTGTGAAATTCAGGCCTGCTTCCCTTGGCAGGTATATTTACAACACATTTTAAGGATAAAGAGGACAAAGACATTGATTAGGTCTTTTAAGGGAAGACTTTCAATTTTCAGCTTCCTAGTTTAAATACGTATTTTAATTTTTTCAGAAGAAATTAATTTTGATTGCATTTAGAGCATTAACTCAGATTCTGTCTCAGGCCCTGAGAATTCCTCTTCTTATTTTAATACTATTTTCCTTAGTTTGAGCTGCTATTACAGAGTACATAGACTGGGTGGTTTATAAACAACAGACATTTACTGCTCACAGTTCTGGAAGCTGGGAAGTCCAAGATCAGGGTGCCACTAGGATTATTGTTGCTATCTTCTTGCTGTGTTCTCACATTGCAGAAGCTCTTTAAAGTCTCTTTTATAAGGGTACTGATCTCATTCATGAGGAAGCCCTCATGACCTAATCACCTCCCAAAGGCCCCATCTCCAAATACCTTTGCACTGGGGGTTAGGTTTCAACATATGAAATTTGAAGGGACACAGACATTTACTCTACAGCACTATTCATTCAATCATTCATCTATCCGTCCATCCATCCATCCCATTATCCAACACTTGTCAAACACCAGTTGAATATATAACTCCCTTAAGCATTATAAGAGTATGCAAATGATTGATTTCTTTCCTGAAGTAGCTGGAAAGAAGAGAAACCCATAACCTGGGCAAGTACAGGCTAATATGGTAGGGACTCAAAATGGAGTGAACTTCATGTTTAGAGCACTGATCAAGAGTGAGGCGAATTTTGGAAGCCTTCTTGAAGAAGCTATGTCTTGAGCTTGGCATAGAAACTGGTTTAAGCTTTGCACTGATGGAGATTAGAAGGTGAAAAGCCTTTGAAGGAAGATGCGGTGATAATTCAGTCGTAAGAATGGCTTACTGAGATCAGGGAAACTGCCTGACCAGATCACAGAGGCCACTCCGTAGCAACCACCTTCTCTGGCAACCTTAAGAACCAAGGTCAGGAGCCTGGATATGTTGCAATGAACAAGGGGACATCCCCATAGAAGAAGAGAGAGGATGAAGCTGTTTCCTTCTCATGCCTTGTGTAGTCTATTTATACTTCCATCTCAGGACACTTGCTGGGGCCTCTGCCTGAAGGCTTCCCCTACCGCCAGGTAGTCTCACATGGTTTCTTTCTCCTTTTTCATCCTTTCACTCAAATATTACTTGTGAATGAGGTCTTCTCTGACCACTTTACTAAAAATTGCAACCAACCCAAGCCACCAACACTTCTTTGTCTTCCCTACTCTCTTTTTCTTCCTAGCACTTATTACCTTTTAATATACTATGTGATTTTCCTATTTATTTTGTGTAGTGTCTGTTTTGTTAGTTTTTTTTGTTCATTTGTTTGTTTAACATCTAAAAGCTTCCAGGAGACCAGAGTCTTTTGTTTCTTGTCATTCGCTACTGTACCCCCAAAGCCTGGAACAGTAATAGGTACATAGAAGATGCTCAAGAAATATTCATCAAATGAATGAGTGGATGAACTGATGTGGCAGCCATTTGAGGATGGCCTGGACTGTTCCTTGCCTGGGAATAAGAAGGACAGCTACAGAAAAGATCTGGCTGATCATTGAACCCATCATTAGCTTCTCCCTGGTTTGTATGCATCTCAGGTGGTTACTTGATCTAAAAGCTTTCCAGAGACCTTCTTTAAACCAACTGAGTATGGCTCATACTGCAGAGCTTGAACTCTGAATACACAAACCTGAGGGTAAATTGTTTCCACCACATACAAGCTGTGTGACCTTGAACAAGTTACTCAACCTCTCTGTGCTTTGGAATTCATTGTTGTGGGAAGTAAATTAAGTAATTTAATTAAAACTGTTAGCACAGTGTCTGACAAATGGTTTTCAATAATTATAATTATAATTAAGAGGCCGGGAGGCTTCATGATCAAGAGCATTGGCCTTTGAATGTCTGAATTTAAATCCTGCTGCCACTTATCAGTTGTGAGAACTTGAGCAAATAATAATTATTACATCTCTCTATGCCTCAGTTTCTTCATTTGAAAGGGTTGTTGTGAAGACTAATGAATCAGAACATGTGGAGTTCACAAAACAAGGCCTGAACAGACTAAACACTCAGTGTTAACTGTTGTCATTACTGTCTGTCATTATTTCTGCAGAGCTTTGTCTAATTTCTCAGCCACTACCACCACCATCTTCCATATTTCTTTATATGTAGACAATTGCAGGACTTTCCTGTGCTTCAGTGCTGCTGGTGGGTTCCAAAAACATTGCCATTGTTGTCTGCTCCTTCCTCTATCTTTACCCATGTGATGATGCAAAGAAGACAGTGTCAGTGCCAGCTTCAGGTACTTAGAAATGTGAACACATGAGCAGCAGAAGAAAGCCGTTTGCCTAAGTAGAGCTTGCAAGACTTCCTTCGCTCCTCCCCCATGGAGGAGATTAATTTTTTTTCTTTCAAACTAGAAATATAGATCAAAAGTAAAGCTTTATGGCCCAACCATAGTCCCTGCCAATAGCTGTAAAAAAAAAAAAGTGATTGAGTTCTAGAGGCTTGGGCAGCCTACTCCACACAGTGAGAAAAGCAAGATTCCCTTGAACAGTAGAGGAAAAACTCTCAGAGGAAAAGGCCACTACTGAGGAGTCAGATCGAAGAAGGGCTAGGGCACCTCTTCCTACTGGCAGAGACAGGGGTCAGCATCAGGAATCAGTTGGCAAATGGGCTTCTCATATGGGACAGAAATTGAGGTGTAGGTTCTTTACCTCCAGAGAACAAGGGTCAGAAGAGCAGGACATCTGGTGCATTGAAGTTGATGTTAGTGATATGCGTGTCGCCAAGCCAGCTTGTCTCCAAGAGCCATTCACACACTTGTTAGGTAGGGAATCCAGAAGGCAGATTTCAGATGTTTTTATATAGCCTGAGGCCCACAGGCTATAAAATAAGGCTGTGTGATGATCAAGTTGGTTGCTGTTTTCAGCAAGGCTGCTTTAAAAAGTCAAACATAAATCTTCAGGCAAGAATTCTAATTCTAGGAATGTATCCAAATGAGATTAATCAAAAATGTGGATATGGATTTATGTGTAATAAATGGCTGTATAAATGAAAGGGCATTCATCATGATCACAGAACCATCATTAACATCCATTTAGTGGGCACATCCTGTTTGCCCTGTATAATCTCAACTAATTTATACAATATCCCTGTGAGATGGGTACCATTATTTCAAATCTAACGATAAGAGAACATAGATGTCGAGCAACTTGCCTGTAGTGACACAGCTATCAAGTTTCATAGGCTGTTTCAGTCTGTTGGCCTCTTAAAAGCCATTCTGCATTCCTTCTGCAGTTCTATTCCAACACTTCTCAAACCTGTACATTCTTTAAAATTATTGAGAACCCCAATTAGCTTTTGCTCGTGTAACTATATCTACATTTCCCATATTAGGAATTGAAACTGAGAATTTTTAACAATATTTTTAACAAGTTAACATTTTTATGAAGAAAAAGTTTCTAAAACAGAAAATGAGTAAATGGCATTGATTTACATTTTTGAATATCTCTTTCACATCTGGCTTGATAGGAGACAACTGGTTTCTCATATCTGCATTGGCATTCAAGCTGTTGCAATATATTGTTTTGGTTGCAATATATGAAGAAAATCTTCCCACATGTGTGATTGGAAAGGGAAGACCCTCACAGATGCCTCAAATGTGTTTTGGGGACCTTAAGGTGTCCTAGGATCACAGTTTGAGAACTGCTGGTCTGTGCATATTATGGAATTTTATGTAATAAAAAAGATATGCCTGATGAGTAAATGAGTGACATGGAAAATGTTTAGCATGCAACATTGACTGAAAACTAGTAGGACAATAATAGTGTATATAATAAGATCTCAATTGTAGAATGTATACATATATATGAAAAGATGAAAGAAACATGCTGAAATGTTAACAGCCATGATAGAGTTCTACTTGATGGAATTATGAATGCTTACCATTTATAGTTTTCTTTGTCATCTAAAATTTCTACAAGAACAAAATACATACATACATATGTATATGTATATATTTGTGATGTGACATATAACATTTACATCAAGAATAATTCCCAGGCTTTGCCTTCTCCCCACCAGCAGAGGTCTATGTGTTTCAGACATGTGTTACCTCTCCACAAGTGCCCATCCTCCCTGAGGTGACCCTTAAAAAGCTTTGGGCTGCTATTTGCCTCTAAATTCCTTCCGCTGTTTCTTCCAGAGACCCATAGGACAATGTTCTTTGCTCTTAAATCCCAGAATCTCTGAGGTGGTGCCCCTTCATTGTGCTTGCTATGGACACTTACTTAATTTGTATCACAAGGATTTTAATATTAGTCATCAGTATATACTTACTAGTGAATGGATGGTTTATGTTGATCTGCCAGACATTCCCCATCCCCCTCACACACAGTTGTGACCTTGACAACTACTGTAAATAAAATTGAACTTCCAGTAGCTTCCACTCATGAGATATGAGATCCTGAACTAGTCATTTAAATTTATCTGAGCTTTGTTTTCTTTACCTGTAAAAGGAAGAAATAACTTCTGCTTGGCCTACCTCAAGGGGCTGTGTGGTGAAGATAAAAGAAAAATGTGATCTGTATTTAGACTTTGTAACTCAGGAGCACCCTGAACTGGGGACTTACTTTGATGATTTCTCCTGATTGCTTCAGAAAAACAAGCCTCCCCAGATAATGTTCTAAATAGTAACAGTTACTGGACTGTTTCTACAATGGCCAAATCTGAGGCACAAAACTCTTATAGTACTTTTGGTTGTATTAAAACAAATTTAGACATTCCTTCCCTACTCTACTTATTCCCTGAAGCTTGAAGATTTGAGATTTTTATAGGTCTAACAATAGCTCTTTCCTGTGTTTATCAGAGGATTTTCCTAATCTTATAAAAGAATAATCACTTTTATAAATTTAGCTAAGCTGTTACTACTTGGATGTAAGACACCAAAGACTGTCAGTAAATGAGTACATGAAAGGATATTTTCTTCTTCTTCACTATGGTGTTCTTTACATATTGTTTGGTTTTCACTTACTCACACAGAGCCCTTTGTGGTGGTCACTTCTCACTATGGTTTTGGTTTTAGAGTTCTGAACGCACCTTCTTTCTAAGAATGTTCTTGATTTAGGAAGGCTTTAGCAGCTGGTCTGACACCACTGCAATGTGAATGATTGCTATTCATGTAGCCGCCATCGTGTTTGGGACCCCATTGAATGAGAGCCCCTATACTTCAGCTGGGGTGATATTTCAACTGGGCTACTGAGCTGGGATCTGTCAGATGGGATCTGTCCACCCCCATCAGATTCCTTCCATATGACACATGCTGTACAAAGATCTTCCTTGAGAAAGGAGGGAGGTGGAGAGCTACCTGTCTCACAATGTATCCTTGAATGAAAGGTTAATGTGTAAAGAGGAACAGGTTACTGTTTTTAGGTGGGGCTCCCTATGCAGGTCATGGTTTGCTGGGTAACTACCCACACCTAAAAGCTTTTCTTCACCTTTTCCCAGGCCAGACTGTATGAGTCAGACTGGAGTTCCCAGTTTCTGAAGCAATTGTCTTTATGTTCCTGAGAACATAAAGTTGGTGTAGAATTTGGCAGTGATAGAGCAGACACTAATTAACCAAATCTACTGGACTCACACTCTTCTTCAAGTCATCTGCTGGTGATTTCTGGTAAAACAAAAGTATTTGTGAAAACAAATACAAAACTTTGAATAAATTGTTTGTCTAAGTACTAATTTCTTCCCCTCCATCTTGGCTGTAAGGGCTTTTCAAACAAAAAATATTCTGTTTTCCTGATTTAAGGGGTGACTATTAAGCCTGCTTTTGTTTTTATCTCTGATTCCCTTTACCTGTGGGCACAATGCCACACTGAAGAAGTCCAGGGAGATGTTTTTGTATGCTAATCTTGGATGCACTCTGTTGTTGGTAGGTAGCCTGACTTGGTTCTTCGCTATTGGAGTTCTATCCTTCACCCCCTTTGTATAAGTGGATCTGTGTGTGTGGTGAGCAGGTGGGTAGGGGTTGGCACTACTCTGCTGGTGGGGATCTGCAGAAGCCAGAGTGCTATAGTCTGAATGTTCATATCCTCCAAAATTCATATTGGGGGGTTGAAATCCTAACTGCCAATGTGATGCTGTTAGGAGATGGGGCTTTTGGGAGATGATTAGGTCATGAAGGCAGAGTCCTCATAAATGAGATCAGTGTCCTTATAAAAGAGACTCTAAAGTGCTTCTTTGTCTCTTTCATCATACGAGGACACAGTGAGAAGATGGCTCCTTGGAGAAATGGCAGAACCTAGAACTGGGGCAGAGACAGTAGAATATGAGTCTGGAGAATCTTCTAGTGCCAGAAATGAAGGAAGTATTCAAGAAACAAAAGGATGGGGAAATGTCAAAGAGATACAGAGATCCTAATGGCCGCAGGTGGAACAATTTGAGCATAAATAAATAAATAAAGTAGTACTGGATTATAACTCAAAGTATAAAGTAAATATATAAAAATCCATACTGATATAAGTAAAAGAGTGAATAAATAATGGAGCTAGAGGCAAATCTTCCTTAGAAAAGAATTTTAAAAATTGATGTCAATACTCTCTCTCTAGGAAGTGAAAGAACTTACTTCCCACCATTTCCTCTTGAGGATAGACTGAACTTAGTGATTCTCTTCCAAAGAAGCAAGCTTGGTAAGGGGAAATAGTAACTTTACAGTGGGAAATATGGCAGGCACCACCTTAACCAAGAAATCAAGTTAAGTGACTTTGGAAATGTGGTGGAGTGAGAGGTGTCCCCAGATCTCTCCCCTTGAAACAACAATAAGATGAACATCTAAAACTCGACAAAAAACACACAAACTGCACACTAGCACTGAGCACTCCAGAGAGATCTACACATAAGGGCTACCGGGTGCAGGCCAGAACTGTGGGAGCCGGTAAGTAGATTGTTTGAAGAAGCTGCTCTCACAGACAGAGCCTCCTGCAAGAGGAGCGGGGAGGAGAGAAGGTGCGGTGGATTCCTTGAACAACCGTGCCTGAGAGCTGTGGGCTCCACACAGCAGCAGTGCCCAGGGATCAGCGCAGAAAGCAGAGAAGGGGGAACGGCAGAGAAGTGGGGATGGCAGAGAAGCAACAGTTGATTATTACCAGCCACAGTTGCAAAATGCGAGGCTGAGCTGTAGTTCTCATTCTCCAACCCAGAGGATCCCTTTCCCCATATCCTCTAAAACCAAACACTGCGGAGCCCCAGGGCAGTCTGAGCAAATGCTACCAAAACTGTAGCTAACACTGACAGGGACTGAGACTGAAGGTAGTGAGCATGATTGAATATCTATCTATAAGAAAAAAAGACATTATTAAGGCTTTATATAAAGTAGAGATCCAAGAGGCTTAGACGCCACCTATTGGAAACCAAAAGAAAAACACCTTTTTTGCAACAGGCTAAAGAGAGACCTTTATATAATAAATCTTCTTTCTGGAAAAACAGCAGAATACACTTCCATTAATGCCCAGGTGGAGAAATAGTCCATTAAACACCATGAACAACCAAGGTGACAAGGCATCTCAGAAAGAAAGAGAGCAATCTGCAGAAAATAAGCTTACTGACATAGAAATATGTGACTTAAATGACAGAGAATTCAGGATCGTACTTCTGAAAAACTCAGTGAGATCCAAAACGAGTCATATCAACAATTTCAGGAACTGAAAAAAACAACTGGATGAGAAGAATGAGTTCTTTAGCAAGGAGATTGAAACCCTCTAAAAGAACAGAATAGAACTTCTGGAGATAAAAAACACACTGCAAGAGATGAAAAATGAAATAGCAAGTTTGGGAAATAGAGTCGACCAAATAGAGGAAAGGATCCGTGATCTTGAAGACAGAAATCTAGAAATAAATCAGAAGGAGGAAGAGAGAGACCAAAGTATGAAAAATAATGAAAGAGAAATATAAGAATTAGTTGATACTATCAGGGTAGGAAACATAAGGATAATGGGTATTCCAGAAGAAGAGGGAAAGGAGCACAGATCAGAAAGTATTTTCAAGCAAATAGTTGACAGGAAATTCTCAGATCTAAGGAATGAGCTGGAGCTCGAAATTCAGAAAGTCAACAGAACACTCAATTATCTCAACCCCAAAAGGCTTTCTCCAAGACACATTATATTTAAATTATCAGAAGTTAATGACAAAGAAAGAATTCTCAGAGTAGCCAGGGAAAAGAAGATGATAACCTATAAAGAAATTCCATTAGATTATTGTTGGACTTCTCAGCACAAATCTTATAAGCAAGAAAGAAGGGAACCAAATATTCAAACTATTAAGTGAAAAGAATTACCAGCCAAGAATAATATATCCAGCAAAGCTCTTCTTTAGATATGAAGGAGAAATGAAGACCTTTCCAGACATACAAAAATTGAAGGAATTCTTCACAACGAGGGCTGCATTACAGGAAATACTAAAAGAGATCAGCTCGCCTAAAACAAAATGACAAAAAAATACATAACTATGACTAAGGCGACTACCTGGCAGATAGAAGCAGAGTAGTGCAACCCTTATTAAGAACAGAGTATTATAGGCTTAAACAATAAGAAGAGATTTGCTATTGCAAGATAGTAATGAATAATCAGCATACATAGGGACAAAATGAGACAACAGTAACAGAAAAGGGGAAGATTCAAGGATAAACATTCTCAAAGGGGAGTAGAGATAAGACACACACAGAAGAAAATGGACTACCATATATATATACATAACTGTCCTTTACATATTCATAATGGTAAACACATGCCAAAGATGTAGAACTTAGCTACGTAACATAAAATAAGAAAGGCCAGAGGGAACATCCACAAAACCCAACCAAAATTAAAAACAAACAAACAAACAAAACAAACAAACAAAAAAACAGACACACAAGGACAAGGAAGCAATGGAAACACCAAGCTACCAGAAAGCAAAAGACAAAATGGCTATAAGAAAACCTCATATTTCAATAATCATCCTAAATGTAAATGGAGTGAACTCACTAATCAAAAGGCACAGAGTTGCGGATTGTATCAAAAAAACAAAACTCAACCATATGCTGCCTCCAGGAGACACAACTTAGTTCCAAAGACAAATATAGACTCAAATTGAAGGGTGAAAATGATATTTCAAGAAAATGGCATTCAGAGAAAAGCAGTACTAATATCGGATGAAACAGACTTCAAAATGAAAAAGATAAAGAAAGATACTTTACCTTTTGATACTTTACCATTATGACGGATATTTCATAATGATAAAGGGGATCCTACACCAAGAAGACATTACTCTTATTAATATCTATGCTCCAAATCAGAGAGCCCAAAAATATATAAAGCAGTTACCAACAGAACTAAAGGGAGAAACAGACCAAAACGCTATCATAGTAGGGGACCTAAATACTCTACTGTTGGATATTATCCAAACCCTGGCTAGACACTAAAAAATAAATAAATAAATAAATAAAATAAAATTAAAATAAATTTAAAAAGAAATCAAGTTAACATCACCAATGAAAAGTCAGATGGGTATCATGATATGATGAGGGCATTTGGCCCTGTTGTTTTCTTCTACAGAACCCATATCTAAAAATGAAAAACAAACTTCACATAGATCCAAATTTAGGGACATTCTACAAAATACCTAACCAATATTCTTCAAAACTGTCAAAGTCATAAAAACAAAGAAGGACTGAGAAATTGTCACAGACCTGAGGTAACTAAGGAGACCATTACTTGAATCATTAAGTGTTGACTAAATGTAATGTAGTATCTTGCATGGGATCCTGGGACAGAAAAAGTACATTAGTTGACAAACCGGTGAAGTCTGAATGAAGTCTGAAGGTTTATAAATAGTGATGTACCAGTGTCAGTCTCCTGGTTTTGATAAATGTACATTAGTAATGTACGATGCTAACATTAGGGAAAACTAGTTGAGAGGTATACGGACACTTTCCGTACTATCTCTGCAACTTCTCTACAAATCTAACATTCTAAATTAAAAAGTATATTTAAAGTATAAAGCATAAAAGAAAAGTCCACAGTGTTGGTCATGATGTGGAGCAAGTAGAACTCATACACTGCTGATGAGAATGTGAAGTGGTTCAATCACTCTGGGAAACGGTTAAACTTAAAAAGGTAAACATAGAGTACAGCCATTTTACTCCTAGGCATTTACCCAAGAGAAAGGAAAGTATGCACACAAAAAGAGCTGAACAAGAATGTTCATAGCAACTTATTCACAGTAGATGAAAACTAGAAATAGCCATCAACAGAGGAATGGATAAACAAACCATAGTACATCTATACAATGGAATACTATTCAGCAATAAAAGTTGAACAAGTTGAAACATGGACACACCTCAAGAACATTATTCCAAGCAAAAGAAGACATAAACATGGCATCATACACACTGCATGATTCCATTTTTTTAAAAAAAATGTAGAACAGTCAAACCTGTAGTGACAGAAAATTGATCAGTGTTTTTCAGGAGCCACAAAGCAGGCAAGGATGTAAAGTACAGCATAGGTTTCAGAATGGTGCTAGACTTATCGGGGTGATCACTTCATAAGGTATTTAAATGTCTAATCACTACGTTGTGCACCTGAAACTAATATAATATTATATGTCAGCTGTAATTCAAAATAAATTTAAAAAACAAAGAAATAACAAACATGAAATCTTCTCATTTTGCAATCTCCAGTCTCTGCCTACAAAATCAATATGAGGTGAATCTTTGCTGAATGACAGAGTTGTGAGATTTTGGTTAACTGTGGACCTAGTTTTTCTGATTCAGTTGAAAGATAATGGTAGAATGCACAGCCTGACTTCTAACTCAGGTTTTCAGATGGAACCAAAGTGTCTTTTGTGCATGTCTCTTAACTGCCATCAATGAGTTAGGCCCTCCCAGAGATGATGTATAGGTCGTCTTATTATATCCTTGATGAAATGTGTTCCCTTCATCTCTGTGTTGAGGTGTTCTACCCTACTTGGAGAACCAGGTAGCATAAACACGTCTCAAGGCGAGAGGTGTGGTTGTTTTGTTTTTTTTTTTTTTTCCTGTTGTGACCTGCAGAACTCTGGGAACTCCTGAGTTGACCTAGTGCATCTGATTCCTTGAGAAACTTCTGGGCTCTGTATTGAGGCTCTTGCTACAGATCATTGCATTCCTGTGATTGGTTTATCATCTCCTTCTACTTTTTTATGTAACTGTATGTATGTATGTATGTATGTATGTATGTATGTATGTATGTATGTATGTATGTATGTATTATGGTGACATTGGTTAACAAAGTCCGGTAACTTTCAGCTGTATATTTTAACAGTAAGGCTTATATATATTATATATACTTACATTGTGTGTTCACCTCCCATGGTTAGATTTTTTTTCTGTCACCACATAATTGACCCCCTTTACCGCATCTAACTCCTCCTTTCCCCCCTACCCTCTGATAATCACTAATCTATTGTCCATGTCCATGAGTCTCTGTTTCTTACTGCTGTTCATTTGTTTTAGGTTTCTATCCCACATATAAGTGATATCATGTGATTTTCGACTTTTTCTGCCTGACTGATTTCGCTTAGCATGGTTATCTCGAGGTCCATCCATGTTGTCGCAAATGACAATAATTCATCTCTTCTTATGGTTGAGTAATATTCCATTGTATATATGTGCCACCAGTTCTTTAGCCAATCATCTATCGCAGGACACCGTTTGCTTCCATGTCCTGGCCACTGTGAATACAGTTGCTATGAACACTGGGGTGCAAATATCTTTGAGGATATGAGTTTTCAAGCCTTTGGGGTAAATACTCAGAAGAGGGATTGATGGATCATATGGTAGATCAATTCTTAGTTTTTTTGAGGAATCTCCATACTGTTTTCCATGCTGGCTGTACCAATTTGCAGTCCCACCAGCAGGGTATGAGGGTTCCTTTTTCTCCACATCCTCTCCAACATTTGTTATTACTTGTTCTGTTGATTATAGCTATTTTAACAGGTGTGAGATGATCTCTTATTGCGGTTTTGATTTGCATTTCCCTAATAGCTTGCAATGTTGAACATCTTTTCAAATATTTGTTGGCCATTTGAATGTCTTCTTGGGAGTGGTGTCTGTTCAGGTCCTCTGCCCATTTTTGGGGGGTAGATCCTTTGTTTTGTTTTTTGTTTTTGTTGTTCTTATTGAGTTGTATGAGTTCTCTATATATTTCGGATATTAGACCCTTATTGGAGGCATTGCTTGCAAATGTATTTTCCCATTCGGATGGTTGTCTCTTTACCTTGTTGACAGTTTCTTTTGCTGTGCAGAAGCTTTTTAGTTTGATGTAGCCCCATTCATTTATTTTAGCTTTTACTTTCCTTGCTTTTGGCTTTTTTGTCGAAAATTATTTGCCCATATACATATGGGTTTACTTTTGGACTCTCGATTCTGTTCCACTGGTCCATGTGTCCGTTTTGCTGCCAACACCATGCCGTTTTGATTACTGTAGCTTTGTAGTATAATTTGAAGTTGGGCAGAGTGATGCCTCCAGGCTCGTTCTTTATTCTTGGAATGGCTTTGGCAATTCGGGATCTTTTGTGCTTCTATACAAATCTGATGATGTCTTGTTCTGTTTCTTTAAACAATGCTGATGGGATTTTGATGGGGATTGCATTAAATCTGTATAATGCTTTAGGTAATATGGTCATTTTAACTACGTTGATTCCTCCAATCCAAGAACATGGAATAACTTTCCATTTCTTTGTGTCTACTTCAATTTCTTTTAATAGGGTCTTATAGTTTTCATTATATAGGTCCTTCACATGTTTCGTTAGATTTTTTCCTAGGTATTTTATTCTTTTTGTTGCAATTGCAAAAGGAATTATTTTTTCCACTTCTTTTTCTGACACTTCATTATTAGAGTATAGAAAC
>NW_024353907.1:1705577-1748184 GCF_902729225.1 Pteropus medius | reverse complement strand
TTCACCGTTAAGCATAATGGTGGGTTTGCCATATATGGCTTTTATTACTTTAAGGTACTTTCCTTCTATACCGATTTTATTAAGTGTTTTGACCATAAATGGATGCTGTATCTTGTCTAAGGCTTTTTCTGCATCTATTGATAAGATCATATGAATCTTATTTTTTAATTTATTCATGTGGTGTCTCACATTAATCGATTTGCGTATGTTGAACCATCCCTGTGTCTTTGGGAAGAAGCCTACTTTATCATGGTGTATAATCCTTTTAATATATTGGTGTATTTGGTTTGCTAGTATCTTATGTAGGATTTTTGCAGCTGTCTTTATGAGAGATTTTGGTTTGTAGTTTTCTTTTTTGTGTGTTATCTTTACCAGGTTTTGATATCAGGGTAATATTTGCCTCATAAAATGAGTTGGGAAGTATTGCCTCCTCTTCGATTTTTTGTAAGAGTTTGAGAAGAATAGGTATTAAATCTTTTTTGAATGTTTGGTAGAATTCACTGGTGAAGCCATCCGGTCCTGGACTTTTACTTTTGGGTAGGTTTTTGATGATTCTTTCCATTTCCATACTGCTGATTGGTTTATTTAGTTTTTCTAGTTCTTCTTGATTCAGTCTAGGAAGATTATATTTTTTTTATGTACTGGTCCATCTCTTCTAGGATCTTCTAGGATTTCTTCTAGGATCTAGGTGTTATATACTTTTTCATAGTATTCTTGTATGATCTTTTGCATTTCTGCATCCCCTTCTACTTTGTATGTTTATAGTTGTAATTTTCTAGCCCTCCAGGTACACTGACTCTGAGATTCTAGCAAGTATTATTAGCAAATGAAATTACTTTAGGTAACCCCATTTCTGTTTTGGCATTTATATTTTACATGGTAAATGTTCCAGTTTCAGAAAGAATCTTTTTATTGTGTTTGTTGTGGAATCAAATTTATTTAGGTAACGAAATTTTGTTTGAAATCTCAATGTTAAAAACTTAACTAGGGTTCTGAAGCCACAAGGAACTAAAAGAGTTGAGTGTATATCACATATTGATAACATGATTTTGTCTGCAGGCATTTATCTACTTGGCAGATTTAACATTGTAGTAAATGTTTCCTTTAAAAAAATATGTTTTATCATCTCATAGGGCAAATCATACCCATTCAGGGGCCCATTACCATCTGCGTGGAATCCAATTACCTACCTAGATTATAATAATCTTTGGAGGACAATGGATAACATGGGACAAGAGGTAAATCTTTCTAAAGCTTCTTTGACTACATTTGTATTTTTCAAAATAATTTTAAAAGAAAAAAAGATGGAACATATCACCAATGCATAACACATTGTGTAGCACAGAGTAACTCTCAGTAAAGATTTGTGAAATGAATGAATGAACTTGTTTCTAAATGCTAAAAGAATGAGATGTCCAACAGACTGCTATTCGTATACTACTGATGAAAAGGGAAAAGATCATATATTACTTGACCTTCTTGAGATGATATTTCTAATCCAGAAAATCCTCAGGATATAACAAAATAAGACTTCTGGATTTGTGAGTCACCATCATGCCCAAACCTGCAGCCCATATACACAGAGCTTGACCTGAAATTCCAGTTAAGATGTGATTTGAAACAGCTGTCCAATATGTGTAAATAAGTTGGATTTATGAACGTTCTCGCTAAATAAGTAACTTAGTAATGATATTTGGAAACAGACCAATTGCAACATAGCAGGAAGTGTTATGAATTAAAAGTTAATCATGTGGTATAGATCTATAATAGGAAAGCTACACAGACAGCATTGGCTGTGCAATAAAAGTCACTATTGGAGGATTTGGAAAACTTCTTTAAGTTAGAGTTTTAATACTATTAAAATAGTTATTTAAAGTAGAAAATTACATTTTTTCTCTCTGAATCCTCATCTGAATGTAGATTCCCAGTGATGCACCATGGAAGGCACCCCTTGCAGAAGAGTGGGACCACATAACAATGAAGGAGCTACTAGACAAGATCTGCTGGACAGAGTAAGACTCTACATTAGGCACAGGCATTTATTGTGACTGTCTTTTAGGTTTATTTGACAATACCATTCAACAGGAATGGGACAAGTAGCTATTTTGTATCTAAAACTATGACATTTGGCCAGATGGAATGCTAAAAATACTGGAAGTGGGCCATGCCCTAAAGGCATCTACACATCAGACCTACTTCTTTGGAAGAGTGCTGCATCACAAAACTGGTATTTTCCAGTAAAGTCCTCAGAACAGACCAGAATGTGCCTCCCCCTTTACTAGAACAGCTTAAAGACCATTAGTTTAATGATCTAATTTGTTAAATTGTTGATGTAGGAATACTTTTGTGCTCCTCTCTGGTGGTTCAATGTAAAAATAGTACATTAGCATATGCATATGAAACAGCTTATGGGAGAAACTCTTCAAGGATTTGAAGAGGAACTTCTAGAGAAGTTCTCTAAATAATTCACAACTGTAGTGGAAACATGTATGACTGGACCGACTGCTCCCATTAAATGAAAAGCATGTAGTGTCAAAAGCAAATATTCATGAGCTAAGCACTAAATTCTGGTTGACAGGGTTGGGAACTATATATAAATGTTGGGGTCTATATAAATAGAAATATGGAGAAGTCTCACTGCTCTTGGACTGCAAAGAAAAAGAAAAGGATGGTAAGTCCAAGGACATGATGAATTTGTGGTAAAGAAAGGAAGAGAAATGGAAGCCAAGTTCAAGGAGACTGTCCTCCATGCTAAGTAGCATAAGTTGGGAATATGATTGGCTCTGGTATTGATATCTTTATTCCCTAGGCATTGGGGAAGGAAGCTGGAGCACTAACAACTAAAAATTAAAAAAAAAAACACAATTTTTAGCAATATCTAAATCTAAGATATGGAAATAATAAAACGACATGAAATTTATATGCTAAATGTATAAATTCAACTTCTTAGAATTTAGATTAAAGAAAGAGAGAGAAAAGAACAGAGATAGATAGGCATACAAGAAGGGAGGAAGGGAGAGAGAAAAGGAGAGAGGGAGATTCAAATAATTATTTTTAAAAGGGAAAATATAGTTTGGAGAAACATGGCAGAGTGAGACGTCCCCAGATCTCTCCCCTTGAAACCACAATAAGTTGAACATCTAAAACTCAACAAAAAACGCCCAAACCACACACAAGCATGTCTGAGCATGGGATCTGCACATAAAAGCTACCACAGATGTCGGGTGGTGGTCTGGGAGAAATAAAGAAGCTGCTTCTCACAGCTGCCAGAGCTCTCTGTAGGGTGAGGGGGAAGGAGAGAATGTGTGGTGAGTTCCTAGAAAAGCCCTGCCTGGGAGAGCTGTTAGTTCCACATGCCTGGTGGCAGAGCCCAGTAATCAGGGCAGAAAGTAGGGAAGCGGGATGGCAGAGAAACAAATTGATTTTTACTGGCCGCGGTTGCAAAACCGGGGCTGAGCTGCAGCCCCTAACCCCCAAAACAGAGGGCTCTTTCCTACATACCCTCCGAGACTGATACCATGGAACCCAGGGGTATCTGAGCAAATGCTACAGAAACTTTCACTAACACAGACAGAGACTGAGATTAGGGTAGCAAGCATGATTAAATAGCTACAAGAAAATAAAAAGGCATTATTAAGGCTTTATATGAAGCAGGGATCCAAGAGTCTTAGACACCACCTACGGGAAACCAAAAGAAAAGCGCCTTCTTTGCAACAGGTTAAAGAGAGACCTTTAATATAACAAATCTTTCTGGAAAAACAGCAGAATACACTTCCATTAATGCCCAGGCGGAGAGATAATCCATTAAACACCATGAACAACCAAGGTGACAAGGCAATCAGAAATAAAGAGAAAATAAGCTTACAGACATAGAAATATGCGACTTAAATGACAGAGAATTAAGAATGGTACTTCTGAAAAAACTCAGTGAGATCCAAAATGAGCCATATCAACAATTTCAGGAATTACAAAAACAACTAGATGAAGAGAGCAAGGAAATTGAAACCCTCAAAAAGAACAGAATAGTTCGTTTGAAGGTAAAAAAATGGACTGCAAGATTTGGAAAATGAAATGGCAAGTTTGGGAAACAGAGTCGACCAAATGGAGGAAAGGATCAGTGATCTCGAAGACAGAAATCTAGAAATAAATCAGAAGGAAGAAGAGAAAAACCAAAGAATGAAAAAGAATGAAAGAGAGATTCAAGAACTAGCTGATACCATCAGAAGAAGAAACATAAGAATAATGGGCATTATCAAAGGTGAGGAAAAGGAGCAAGGACTAGAAAGATTTTCAGACAAATAGTGGAAGAGAATTTGCCAAATCTAAGGAATGAGCTGGAGCTTGAAATTCAAGAAGTCAACAGAACACCCAATTATCTCAACTCAAAAAGGCCTTCACTATGATATATTATATTAAAATTATCAAAAATCAATGAAAAAGACAAGATTTTCTCAGACAAGTCGGGGAGAAGAAGATGGTAATTTATAAAGGAAAACCCATTATATTATCCTCAGACTTCTCAGCACAGACCTAACAAGCAAGAAAGGAATGGAATCAAATATTCAAACTATTAAGTGAAAGTAACTACCAGACTAGAATAACATGTCCAGCAAAGCTCTTCTTTAGATACGAAGGAGAAATCAAGACCTTTCTAGACATACAAAACTTGAGAGAATTCTCCACTATGAGGCCTGCACTACAGCAAATAGTGAAAGGGGTCAGGTCACCTAAAACAAAATGACAAAAAATAAAAATTACATAATTAGAGGTAAGGTGACTAGCAGGCAAATAGAAGCAGAGGAGTGCAACCCTTACTATCAACTGGACTCTATAAACTTAAACAATAAGATATTTGCTATAGCAATATAATAATGAATATACGACATACATAGGGACAAATTGAGACAACAATGACTGAAAAGGGGAAGATTCAAAGATACAAATTCCCAAAGGAGAATGGAGATGAGGCATGCGCAGAAGAAAATGGATGGCTGTATATATATATGTATATATATATATATATATATATATATATATATATATATATATATATATATATATATATATATATATAGTTAGTTAGTTAGTTATATAGTTAATATATATATAATATATATAGTTAATATATATTATATATATATAATATATAGTTAATATATATAATATATATATAGTTAATATATATAATATATATATTAACTATATATATATAAAACTATATATATATATAACTATAGATAGATATATATAACTATAGATAGATAGATATATAACTTTCTGATGGAAGGCTCTGTAAATGTCAATTATGTCCAGTTGGTCTAATGTGTGGATAAATATTAGACCAACATAGTATTCTTGTATGATTCTTTGTATTTCTGCGATGTCAGTCATAATTTCCCCTCTTTCATCTCTGATTTTGTATTTTGTGTCTGTTCTCTTTTTTCTTCAGTGCATCTAGCCAGGAGTATGTCGATTTTATTAACCTTCTCAAAGAACCAGCTCTTTGTCGCATTTATTTTTTCTATTGTTTTGTTGTTGTTGTTTTGTTTTGTTTTCAATTTCATTAATTACTGCTGTAATTTTGATTATTTCTTTCCTTCGGCTGACTTTAGGCTTCATTTGTTCTTCCCTTTCTGGTTTTTTAAGATGAACCATTAGGTTGTTTATTTGGACTCGTTCTTGTTATTGGAATAGGCCTGTAATGAGAAGAACTTTCTTCTTATGAACATTTTTGCCGTGTCCCAAAAGTTTTGATATGTTATACTATCATTATCATTCGTTTCTATGTATCTCTTGATCTCTATTTATTTCTTCTCTGAGTTATTTTTCAGTAACACATTGTTTAATCTCCATGCATTTGTGGTTCTTCCTGATTTCTTTCTGCAGTTAATCTCTAGTTTCAAAGCATTATGATCAGAGAATATGGTTGGTATGATTTCAACCCTCTTATATTTGTTGAGGATATCTCTGTATCCCAGTATGTGGATATAAAATCAATGTTCAAAAATCCATAGCATTCCTATACTCTAATAATGAAGTATCAGAAAAAAAAGTGGAAAAAATAATTCCTTTTGCAATTGCAACAAAAAGAATAAAATACCTAGGAAAAAATCTAACGAAACATGTGAAGGACCTATATAATGAAAACTATAAGACCCTATTAAAAGAAATTGAAGTAGACACAAAGAAATGGAAAGTTATTCCATGTTCTTGGATTGGAGGAATCAACGTAGTTAAAATGACCATATTACCTAAAGCATTATACAGATTTAATGCAATCCCCATCAAAATCCCATCAGCATTGTTTAAAGAAACAGAACAAGACATCATCAGATTTGTATAGAAGCACAAAAGATCCCGAATTGCCAAAGCCATTCCAAGAATAAAGAACGAGCCTGGAGGCATCACTCTGCCCAACTTCAAATTATACTACAAAGCTACAGTAATCAAAACGGCATGGTGTTGGCAGCAAAACGGACACATGGACCAGTGGAACAGAATCGAGAGTCCAAAAGTAAACCCATATGTATATGGGCAAATAATTTTCGACAAAAAAGCCAAAAGCAAGGAAAGTAAAAGCTAAAATAAATGAATGGGGCTACATCAAACTAAAAAGCTTCTGCACAGCAAAAGAAACTGTCAACAAGGTAAAGAGACAACCATCCGAATGGGAAAATACATTTGCAAGCAATGCCTCCAATAAGGGTCTAATATCCGAAATATATAGAGAACTCATACAACTCAATAAGAACAACAAAAACAAAAAACAAAACAAAGGATCTACCCCCCAAAAATGGGCAGAGGACCTGAACAGACACCACTCCCAAGAAGACATTCAAATGGCCAACAAATATTTGAAAAGATGTTCAACATTGCAAGCTATTAGGGAAATGCAAATCAAAACCGCAATAAGAGATCATCTCACACCTGTTAAAATAGCTATAATCAACAGAACAAGTAATAACAAATGTTGGAGAGGATGTGGAGAAAAAGGAACCCTCATACCCTGCTGGTGGGACTGCAAATTGGTACAGCCAGCATGGAAAACAGTATGGAGATTCCTCAAAAAAACTAAGAATTGATCTACCATATGATCCATCAATCCCTCTTCTGAGTATTTACCCCAAAGGCTTGAAAACTCATATCCTCAAAGATATTTGCACCCCAGTGTTCATAGCAACTGTATTCACAGTGGCCAGGACATGGAAGCAAACGGTGTCCTGCGATAGATGATTGGCTAAAGAACTGGTGGCACATATATACAATGGAATATTACTCAACCATAAGAAGAGATGAATTATTGTCATTTGCGACAACATGGATGGACCTCGAGATAACCATGCTAAGCGAAATCAGTCAGGCAGAAAAAGTCGAAAATCACATGATATCACTTATATGTGGGATAGAAACCTAAAACAAATGAACAGCAGTAAGAAACAGTGGATATGGACAATAGATTAGTGATTATCAGAGGGTAGTGGGTAAGGGGGAGAGAAGAAGTTAGATGGGGTAAAGGGGGTCAATTATGTGACAGAAAGAAATCTAACTATGGAAGGTGAATACATAGTATAAATACATATATCCCTTACTGTTAAAAAGTACCGCTGTAACTTATTTGATTTTGTTAACCAATGTCACCATAAAATAAATAAATAAATTAAGAAACAAATAAAAGGGAAAATATAAATGTATAATAATAGAAGATCAGTTATATTATTTGTAGGATACCTGGAAAATGGAATACTCTATAGTCTTTTAAAATCATGTGGAAGAATATTTAATGTCTTGAAAAGATCATACATAATGTTAAATCCATAGAAAAGCAGGCTTTCATTGAGTATGTATAGGGTGATATATGTTCTCGTTTCTGAAAAGGAAAGTGTATATGCACTGCAAAAGCAACGGGCATCCATCTAAATGTTTTTTTTATACTGAATATTATAATACAAACATTTATTCACATCTTTAAAAGTGCTTCACCGAATATGATATTTCATGGTTCGAGAATATTCTGTGCATATTCTCTGGTCTAGATGTATTTATTCATTAGCATTTTGGTTACTTCTAGTTTTTCATTATTATTAATAATAATGTGTAATTATCTGTGTTAAAAATTCTTGTACTTTTCCTATGTCTTCAACCTTTGAAAGAAACCAATTTTGTAATAATAAAATCCTATTACTGTCATGAAATCAATGTCTATTATTAATTATATTCTTTTTAATATTTATTTAATGCTATTTGCCACCTTTTCTGAGAATGTAGTTTGTAATATAACTTATTTTGATTGTAATAAAATCACAGAATTTACCTTTAAATTCTATACATTAGATTTTTCAAAATTCATTGAGTATTTAACTATCTGCATTTATTTTATAACTTATATTATGAAAAGCTTTTAATAGATTCAGTTAGGTCTTTTGTCCCTAGAACACTTTAAAGCTCCTTAAAGATAGGACTAATTTTATTCCTTTAGGACCATAGATATCTGGCTTTTTCTATCATGTCCTTTGCCTAGTCTTCTCTTTGGGGAAATTCTAGGTTGTTGGCTGGTAAAATAAAGAATTCTGAGATATTAGGAATATATGAACACAAGGTAATTTTCTATCTTTTTCTAAACAAGATATACAAGATATATATTTCCTGGTTTTAAAGGAAGTAATCCCTAGAATATCCATCCTATCATGATTCAAACTAAAGCACAATGATATATTCAAAGACTAATATTGATTATTCTTTCAGTTATTATTTATAAAGTGCTTTTCAGAAACACAAATTAAATTTGCAATGTGGTTACAGCTATTTAAATACCTTTTTTAAAACCTAAACCTAGAAAAAAATGCATTAAAATGAAACTAGTGACTATCTTTTGAGGAGGAGAAATATGAAAGATACTCATTCTCTTACCTGTTTATTTTATGAATTTTCTACCTTTTATATAATGTGTATCTATTTTTCATGTATAAAAATATATTTATCTTTTAAAAAGTCAACAGGGCAAGGAAAACAAAAATATTATTACACTAGCTTCCTTGACTTTCCTTCCCTCAGATGTTGTTCTTCTCATTTCTTTTCACACTAAAACTCCCAGAGTAAATCAAATAAAGGATTAGGAATGACCTGACCCTCCATAGAGAATTACTTTTAGATCTCCCTCCATTTTAATTCTAGATTATTTCTTTCAAATTGGCAGTAATAACAACTGCAATTGCAGCCGTATTTTTATGTTTAATATTGGCTGTCTGGCTAGGCCAACATTAAGTTTTTAGTTATTTATTACTCTCTTAACCTTATACTGCCCCAATTCACCTATAAAACAAGGAATAAAAGAAACAGGATATTAGGAAATAGCAAAAGGATGTTTTCACTTTGAAGTAATATTTTAAACAATGTTTGGATATTTGCTTTAGATAGATGTCACAAATTGTTTCTGCAAAGGAATCACAAGTCAGCAATTTCTATCCCTTCAGTTATCATGAAGAATCTTACGAAACTATGTCACTTCAACATATATATTACATTATTTGCTGGCTAAATGATGGAGACTGTCACAAAAGTTCTGTCAGGTTGTTATGGCTGCAGACATTGTCAGTAACTGTTATGTATGTTAGACGTGATTCTACAAAAGTCCAGAGTCAAGGTACACTAGAGTAAAGAGATGCCCTTTGTTGAGTCAACTTGTCAGTTGACTAATTGAATAAGGTATAATGTGGTTTGAAGTTGTATCATTTAGTGAGCTGTGTACTACATATTACTAACCTCTCTGAGCCTGTTTTGGAGCTTGTGACTGGGGAAAAATAATAACTATTTTATAGTTTTACGATAATTCAATAACGCAACAGGTGTAAAAACCTTCGAGTGTTAAAGAGTTCAGTATTATTTATTCCACTCATTGTCAGCACTACCAGGTAGCAAATTCTGCCTCAGACATGACCAGATTAATAACACAGAAACTTTATGTCAAAGTCAAAGGGATGATTGGTCCTTATTAAAGATATCCCAAAGTATGTATTACTACTGGTGAATTTTCAGGTGTGTTAAATATAACTGAGTCTTTGGAATTATGTGAAATTATTCACTTGCTGGTGTGCCTGCAGATAGGATATAACCTCCCACCATTTACCTGACAACTCCAAGCAAAGGTCACCTATCTTTGCTCTATTAATTGTTTTTCCTCCTATTTATCCTTTGAACTTGTTTTCCATTAGGCAGTAAAATAATTGAGTAGATAGCTGTGACTAATTCTGTGTTTTGTACAGTTCCTAGTATATTCTTTGTGCATTATAGATAATTTTGTAATAATGCTTAATTGATTTTCCTTATTAACCATTCATTAAATCATCCAACAAGTAATTACTGAGTGCTTACTATGTCCCAGGCACTTTTATTAAAGGGGACACTATGGTGGGCAAGAAAGTTAAGATCCCTATTTTCATTGGTTGATATCCTAGAAGGGGAGACAGCAATAAAAAATAATAAAACAATAATTAAGATAATTTAAGATAGTGAAAAGAATTCTAAAGATACTATATTATGATAAAATGATAGAGAATGATAGGGTGCTGGGAATGTGGAAGCCAGTGCTCATTTTCATAGACATATAAAAGTTCATCTTTCTGAGGAGAAATTAGGATAAGTAGAGAGAGTATAAGATGAGATAGAGAAGGTAGGCATGGGCTATATCACTTAGGACTTTGGAGGCCATGGTAAAGGATCGGAATCTTATTCTGATTTTGATAGGATGACATTGGAGGGTTTTAAGCAAGGGAATGACATGACTTAATTTACATTTTAGAAAGAGCACCATGTAGGGGAGAGAGGTAAAAACCTTCTGGCTTCAAGTGTAGCGAATAGATACCAGGTGAAGACAAGTGGAGGCAGAGACTGGTCTAGAGGAGATAATTGCAATACCCTTGGCAAGAGATGATGCTAAATCGGCAGTGATGAAGGTGGAGTGATGCAGTGAAAGACAATAGGACTTCCTGATGGATTGGATGCAGGAAGAGTAATGGAAAGAGAGAAATTAAGGCTGATTTCTAGAGTGTTGGCCTTAGCAATTGGGTGAATGCCTTTTACCCAATGAGGATCACTGGAAGAGTAGCAAGTGTGTAGAGAGAAATCATGACAGCATAGACTATGGAATATAAGCTGAATTTGAGTTAGGTATTTTGGTTAAGGGGAAAATAAATCTCATAGTCTCCCAATCTCTGATGTCATGTTTTATAATACAGGAGTCTAGGGACAATTTTCTCTGACTTGTCAAGTTGTGCCAAACTTAGCCAAGTAAATTTATTGCTTGAATAATTTCCAGAGAATGAAGATGATGCTCTGTTGCATTTGGCAATTTTGCTCTTGTTTCTTCCTGAACAGATCTGCAAAGAAGCTTGCTACTTTCTTTGTGAACCTGTGTGTCAGTGCGGAGACCCATGAGGTCTCTGCTCTCTGGTTCCTGTGGTATGTGAAGCAGTGTGGGGGCACAATTAGGATCATCTCAACAACCAATGGAGGGCAGGTACCCATCTATATCCCCACCATTTCAACAGAAAACCACCACTGCTTAAATGAAAGATTGGCATCATCCTTTAATCATGAGCAGATAGAGCAGAAGGCAGGCTTGTGAATTTTACAGCTTTATCATGAGAGCTCAAAGTAACTTGTGAGGGGACAGCCTGTTGTTAGGTACCCAATATAATTTTAAGATTAGGCTTGTTTCTTTTTATGTACTTTTGCAATTTTTCAATTGGATATACATTTTGTTATTATTTGATAAGTTTGTAGGAGACCATTTGATGGACATAACTTGAACACTTCTTGGAAAACTCAATGAGGAAAGTCAGCTGTGTGTTTTTAATTTAAAACACACAGCAAATGGAATTCATTCATTCATTCATTCATTCATTGCCTATTTTCTGGGTTCCAGCATTGTATAAGGCACTATGCTAGTCACAGTAGGAAATAGATTAGACTTCTTATATAACCTGCTTGTCAGTCATTTTCTTTTCCTCTCCTTCTTAACCCCCTTCCTCCTCCTCATTTCCCTTTTTTTCTCCTTCTCCCCTCCTCTTCTCCTTCTCCTTCTTTTCTTCCTTCTTCTTCCTAAATCCATTTGAAATAGTCTTTTAAAAATTAACTGAAAATTTAGGAGGAGGCAGTCAGCTCAAATGTGTGCACAACCATGAAGAATCTTTCGAAGGTTTAGCAGGGCTTAGGTGGGTTAGCGCAGTGAGGTAAAATGACCTCAGTGGCCATGGAAGCAGCAGGCATCTGACCCAAGTTAAGATGGGCAGCCTGTAATAATAGAGAGTAGGCTGGCCCAGGGATGGATGGGCCAGGGAGGTTCTGGGCCTGAGTAATAAGGATGGGGAAAACAGGCTCAGATGAGTGGTGGCCCAGCTGTAGGTAGCTTCACCAGACCCACCAACACAACAAGGGGATACAGATAGGGCATAGAGCAGGGGTAGTGATTAGACAGGTGGGATATGGGGTCAGATTGAGGTGGTCCAGTTAAGGTTGGAGCCTGGGAATCTGCAAAAGCATAGACTTGGAGGTGACTGTTATAAAACCTGTAATTTTGTCAAAAGCCAGCAATCACTAGTAAGAAAACAATGGTTAAAAGCACTGTTCACAAGAGCAAAATGAAATTTTATTTATTTCACATAAAGATCTGTGAGGGAAGTTATTAATAATTTGTACACATTCCTATATTTCCTATCTACCTCTTGTGTACTTTTATTTTCCAGGAGAGGAATTTTGTGGGTGGATCTAGTCAAGTGAGTGAGCGGATAATGGATCTCCTTGGGGACCGAGTGAAACTAGAGAGGCCTGTGACCCACATTGACCAGACAGGAGAAGATGTCCTTGTGGAGACCTTAAATCATGAGGTGTATGAGGTAACCAAGAGCTTTAAATTAGAAGGAAGAGGCAAGAGTCTCATAGATGACCAAAGCTTAAATAAAGCCAAGAATATTCCAGACTTCATAGATAATCCTTTTGTCAAAAGCGAAAAGGCTAACTCTATTTGAAAGAAAGTAAAAGAGAACCAGAATATTGGGGGTGGAAGAGGCGGGGATTTTTTAAAACATATATTATTAACTATCTGTATTGCACTTTTATATAATTAGAAAAACAAAGAAAAATTTATTTGATAAATATTAAGTGCCTCCTATGTGCCTGGCACTGTTCTCGGAGTTGGGAACATAACGGTGAACAACATTTTCTGCCTTCATCTGGCTTACATTCTACTGAAGGAGCAAGGCCATAACCAAATACATAGTTAAAATATAAAGTATGCTAGATAGTAATAAGTACTGTGGGAAGAAATCAAGCAGAGAAGGAGGAGGGAGCGTGCCAGAGGTGGTTTGAGATGACTGGTTATGCAATTTTAAATATGTCATCAAGGAAGGCCTCACTTAGAAGGTGATGTTTGAGCATAGCACCAAAAAAGATGAGGGATTGAGCCATGTGGCTCTCTGAGGGAGAAGCATTTTTGGTAGACAGAATGGCTAGTGCAAAATCCCTGAGGCAGAGACAAGCTTGGCATGATGAAGGAACAGCAAGTTAATCAAAATGGCAGAGTTAAGGATTGAGGGGAATAGTAATTAAAGATAAGATAAAAGATGTAACAGGGGTCTGTTTCATGTATGGTCTTGAAGTGACTGTAAGGAACTTGGTTCTGATTCTACATAGGATGTGAAATCATTGGAGGTTCTGACCTAGGGAATAAGGGCTTGTTTTGGTTTTAACAAGATCCTTCCAGTTTCTCTGTTAAGAAGAGACTGAAGAAGGGGGCAAGAGTAGAATGAAGGAGAAACATTAAGAAATAAGCAAAAACAGGGAAGAGGGGGAAAATGGCATAGACGATAGAAGCTTTATTCATCTCTCTCACAACCACATCAAAGTTGTGACAGAAACATGGCACAAACAGCAAAGAAAGTCGCCTGGGATCTAGATGAACAGAAGCACTACAACTAGGGAGAGAAGTAATCAGCCTGCAATGGTAGAAGGTAGGAGTGGGTGAAGATGCAAGGCTGACCAGTCCCCAGCGGCTGAGTGGTAAAGGGGCTGTGTCCGTGACTGGACTTTAGTGGTGATGGACCTGTTTGCTCTGAGCACCAGCTCTGGGTCAGCTGCACAGGGGGAACCACGGACTTAAAGGAGGACATTGAGTTGTCAGAGTGAGGGCCAAAGGTGAGGCTCTCTCCAGGACTGAAGTGATGGTGGTATCCATTGCTCTTCTGTTGAGCCCTCTCCCTTCCCAGTGTACAGAGACAGCGCCCCCATAGCTGAGACTTCATCAAACTGGATAACAGAGGTCGTTCCACCCAGAGGATTCCCTGAGACTCCGCCTCTCCCAACTAGCAGCCCCACCCAAGCCACATCCAGTTGTGTTCTCCGCGAGTCTGGTGCTCCTTGCTGAGTAGCGCTAAGACTCACACTGGTGGCAGCTGACCTCAGCTCTGATGTGGTTTCCAGAGGCACTTATAAGCACAGCATCTGCAGATTGCTTGCTGAATTTTAACAGGTGGCCCCAGAGGGGTACAGGCTGGGGCTTAACTTAGCCTGCAGCTGAACCCCTCTCAGGACTGTGCCACTAGGCACCTACTAAACAAAGCCATGCTAATAAGACCGGGAGACTTAGGAGCTTTGCTTAGTACATAGAAATAGACACAGAAAGGCAGCCAAAATGGTAAGACAAAGAAGTAGAAACCATATGAGAGAAGAGAACAGAGATTCAGTATAATGGAGTCAAGTAACCTAACAGATGCAGGGTTCAAAACACTGCTTATAAAGATGCTCAATGAACTTATGGGAAGTATAGATGAATTCAGTGAGAACTTCAACAAAGAAATAAAAAACATAAAAATGGAAATGGAAATTATAAAAGAGAAGCTGTCTGAAATGAAGAACACATTATCTGAGATAAGTATATTAAATGGAATAAACAAAGGAATAACCAAAGTGAATAAAGAAGAGGATCAAATGCCCTATCTAGAGAACAAGAAAGCCAAGGACACTCGATCACAATGGCAAGAACAACAATAACAGAAACAAACTCATAGATACAGGGAATATTTTGAGGTCTACTAGATGGGAGGATGGTTGGAGGGGATGGTAACAGTGAAAAATGGCAAAGGAATTAAGAAATACAAATGGATAGTTACAAAATAGACATGGAGATATAAAGTATACCATAAGAAAAATAATAATGTCGTAATATGTAAGGGGAAGAGGGGTACTAGATTTAGTGGGGTGATCACTTTGTGAGTTACATAGATCTTTAATCACTATGTACAACTGATCAGCTGTACAACTGAAATTAATATATTATTGTATGCCAAATATAATTGAAAAAAAACTTATTGAATTGTACAATGTAAATATGAGCAACTAATTGTCTATTATATTTTAATAAAGACGAAAAGAAATAGAACTAAAAAAAGAAAGAAAAAAGAAGCAAAACAACCCACCAACAATGTTTAACTGTGTTGTTTTCTTTTAGGCTAAGTATGTGATTAGTGCTATTCCTCCTACTTTGGGCATGAAGATTCATTTCAATCCCCCTCTGCCAATGATGAGAAACCAGCTGATCACTCGTGTGCCTTTGGGTTCAGTCATCAAGTGTATTGTTTACTATAAAGAGCCCTTTTGGAAGAAAAAGAGTGAGTACTTTCCTTAAATAAAGACCTTCAGGAGAAGGTCTAAGAAACTTGGTATAAATACATGCATTTGCATGTAACTGTTTTAATTAGAATGCTGGACATAAAACGTTTAGTCCAGGTTCTAAGTACTTTTCTATCAAATAAAATATATTGACACAAACTCATGAAATTTGCTTTCCTTGGGATATGACCAACTTTTTATAGTTCAATATAAAGTTTATTAATCTTTCCACAAAATCATGTGAATATAGCTTATTAACATTTTCTAATACAACTTTTAAAAGTATACATTTTTAGAGCCATTCACAAAGGTGAAGTTTGAAAATTTCCAGGCTATTTCTCATGTGTGTCGAGATTCTACTATATTAAATTAAATCAATTTGTTCATCATACATATTCAACAAGTGTGCTACTTTACTGTGTAGAATAGTATCTTTCTGTTTCTACCCTTTTTTCAGCTACCTCATAGCCTCCTAATTCTCTACCTTTGTAAGAAATCCTATTTAGAACTATTATTAAATTGGTGTATCAGTTGAGAAAGTAATTTACCTTTTGCAAAGGACAGTGTAGTGACTCACCATGAAGAGCCTACCGCTGCTAAACTGTTTCCTCTCATCACCCAGGTCCTGCATTTTAGGTAGCTGGCTGATGACAAGTAGATCGGGTTAAGGATCATGGAATAGAGATTTTTCTCCTAATGACTTGAATGCCTTTATTTGTGAAGAGAATCTATAACTTTCCATTCACGTCTGCAAACTTTTATCTTAGACCTGCTACGTGCTAGGGAAGTTCAATGTTGGGTACCAGTATCAAAAAGAAAACCCAAGTTCTCCACCTTTTAGAGGTTGGGTCTGACTGAGTCCTTGTTGGTAATGAACTTTGAGTTACATTTTTAAAAAAAATGATTGTAGACATGAAAGTCTCACCAAAACATTTTTAGTTTCCTTTGAGTTACTATATTAATGTATTTCTTTAACTGATTACTATTGAGCACCTATTGTACAACAGACATTGGGAATTGGGAATTACCAATTATAATAGGCATTGGGAATTCACATGTTTCCTTGCCCAGAAAACCCAGACTCAGGAGGAAGACAGTCATGTAAACTGATAATTGCATGACAATATATTAAGGTCAGTGTTAGCATTCCCTAGGCTATTGTAGAAACACAAGAGAAGGCTCCAAAACTCACATCCAATGTGATTCCTGTTACATCGATAAGCGATTCAATAACAGTTTCTTTTTCTTTTTTTTTTTTTTTTTTAGGGAGACAGCCCATAGTTGACCTCACAGATTACAAGACCTTGTCAGCTTACAATCCCCCCCACTTTTTAAAAAATTTTTTACACCTACAGCACCTGGTTTTCCTAGGTGGTCTCCCATCCAAGTACTAACCAAGCCTAACCCTACTTAGCTTCCGAGATCAGACGGGATTGGGCTTGTTCAGGGTGGCATGGCCATAGTCAATAACAGTTTCTTGAAGGATTCAATAAGGTAATGAAATCTGATGAAATTGACTCATAACATAGTCTTTGCATTGTCTTAGAGTGCTAACGTCACTGCCGAAGACACTGTGATTAACAAATAACACAAAAGCTCCGGGAATATTGAGCTAACTGGATAAAAGGGAGAGAATTTAGCAGCCCGAATAGCCTAGCACAATAACTAGCACATATTGGGCACTCAGCAACCAATCATTCAAGATTTTTGTTTGTTTGCTTTGTTTTGTTTCATAAGTGCAGTATGGTTTGGATTATTAAAGAGAAGGTAACTTTTTGCATTTTGATACAGACAGCCCTTGATTGCTTGTAGATTGATTATTCCAGGAAATGCCTCTCAGTCTCTTGGTGCGTAACATCTGTTTGAATTTGCAAGGAGTACCCCCATTCTTTTCTGGCCTTCCACCAGGTCATCCTAAGTCCAGCTACTCTCACTATCTGTATCCTACCCTCCCATGATCCCTGTGAGAGTTGAACATCACAGCCACTTCAGCCTTTCTCTCTTCTCCGCTTAACTGGAGAGAGCAGGCCATTACCAATGTCTTGAATCTTTCCAGTCTCCCTCGCTTTTGCTTATCTACATCACTTGCACTTTCTATTAAATCTAATTTATATCAATTCCTGCTTAAAATGACAGAAGCAATACCTGATTTTTAGAAAAATTACAGAAGTAAACTTGTCCACTATAAAACTTTCAAAAAATAAGTTTATGAAAAATATCCTTCTCCTATTACCTCTCCCCTTAGGGAATCACTGTTAAAATTTTAAGTTGTTTATCCTTAGAGAGTTATTGTATGCATAGGTAATACTTTAAGTATATACGTACATATATATTGAAATATATATATACTTTATTTTTTTATTTTTCAGTTATAGTTGACATTCGATTTTTTTTCATTACTTTCAGGTGTACAGCAGTGTCTTAATATGTATAACATTTATATGCAAACATAATTTTAAATAAATGTTATATTTTTTCCCCAAACTTTTTTTTTAAAAACATGATACATATTAAACTGAAATTTGTGTTTTCCTGTTAGCAGTTTGCCATAAACACTTCTCTATCAGTGCATTTAAATGTACCTCATTTCAATAACTGAATAAACAGTATTTCACTGTATGACTCTATCAAAATGTACCCAATAGGTCTACTGTTGATAGACATTTGATTATTTCCAAGTTTTTGCTATTACATACTATGCTGCAATAAACAGCTTCATTCATATGGCTCTGCAGATTTGTGTAGGAACATTTTGATAAATTTGTAAAAGTGGAATTATAAAGTCAATTGACTTGGGTAGGTCCAGCTAATAATCTTTAAAAAATTTTGCCAATCAGTAGGGGAAAATATCCCATTTATCTGTAATTTGTAAGTTTTATCATTAATAAGGCTTAGGGGCTATATTAAATCATTCCGTAAGTTACCTATTTATCCTTTGCTTGTTAAATTTTTTCTATATATGTTGCAAATATTTTTTCCCAGTGTATCAGTTTTTAAAAATTTGTTTATGATGGTTTCACCCTACTAAATTCTTATATACATGGGGCTTTTCTGGACTGACAGTTCTATTCTACTGATCTTTGTCACTGTCCTCTAAATATTTTTTATAGCCTTATACATAAAAAATTTTGAACAACAACTACCACTGAATATATTTATTTCCCAAATTACACGCATGGACCTCTGAAAATATATTTTTATAATTATAAAATATATAAAAGTAGACTTTTTTGAAAAACTTAAGTTCTAATATCTTCCTCTACTATCTAGATGTGCAATCTAGATATCCAACACAGGTTTATAGTAACTAGTGCTATGACAGCACTGTATTATTCTTTTAATCACTGTGGCTTTATAATATGTTTCATATCTGGTAGGAAATTCTCTCTCTCTTTATTATTTTTCCTGTAATTTTGTCTGTGGTAAATTTGAGTTATTATTCCAGATGAATGTGATCATTTGTTCAGAACTCTTAAACCCCCACACTCATAAAGCTTCTATTGAATTATTTTATTCTTAATATTCCTCGTTTTCACCTCCCATAGTTGCAATGTCTTCATTTTTCTCCCTAGAAATGTTACTTGCCACTTTGGGAGAAATTTCTTCTACTCGTCTTTTTTTACTGAGAGTTCCTTCTTGTTTGTTGTTAGTTTGTTACTACTTTTGTCTTTACTGCTCTTGTAAAAGGACTTTGTTAAATGTCTAGATGTCTTTGAATGCTTCTTCCTTTTTAAGAGTGAGGCAGGACCAAGCTAACTGGAAGTTCTGGACATCCTGTGTGCATGGGCAGGGCTCAGCTTTCTACCTGCAAATGATAGAACTGCCACTGGTGCCGCATGGTTTGTCCTGGCATGAAGTGAATCTTCTCTCTCCTCCTTGTTCCTTCACTTCTTCCCAGTGCACCTGCATAGCTCAGAGACCAACTTTGCATTGGGAAAGAGGTGTCCAAGGAGTCTCACTACCCGGAAAGCAGGGCCTCCACCATGGATAGTCCGACATCCTCTGCTATCTCTCCATCCAATCCAGTTAACTCCCATATGATAGTGTGTACTTGCTCTTATCACATCCTATCCAGTTTGTCTCCTCTCTTTCTTGTCTTTTGATAACGGATGATTCCTCAGCTATTTCTCTTGTATTCTTAAATCTTCTTGAGTTCTTGTGTAGACTTTAAACATTTCTCTTTCCCACATTTCAGTATTCCTAAATGTTTCTCTGTCCCAGTATACCCAAGGGTCACACAGGCACCCTTCAACTTGGACATTGATTCTCATGGATGGACAGTGGGGAGGGACGTGGGAGGAGAGAGAGAAGCAAGTGCCAGTAAAAAGGCCTACAGGTGAATCTGCTCATATACAGGTTAGGGTGGTACATACTCTCAAAGTTCTTTCTCTGTTTTTTTCTTCTTCATTTTGAAACCCTCTTATTGGATTTTCTATACAATATTTGTTCCAAAGTCTTCCACCATAATTTTGTTCAAACAACCTCAATATGCAAATAAATGATGGAGCAGTAGGAGTAGTGCACTGTAATAGGATATTATTATAGCATTTTAAATTCTGCCCTGATATTTTTCCTGTTGCTTTGTCACATTCTTTTGTTGAAATTGTATATATTTTGTTCAGGAGGGGAATGAGAGAAGCCCTTTGTCCAAAATGAGCTGAATTTTTTTCTAAGTTGTTCTTATGGTCATGTTTGAAATGAGGGTTTGGAACCCTGTGGATTTTAGTTATCCATGTCCTCTCTGCCTTGTTTCCAGATAATTAAGAACTAGTTAATATAAAGTAAATGGCTCCTCGTAAAATGTGAGTGTTTAGTGTCTTTTATTTTACAGTAAGGGACTAATATTTCTTTTACACATCTTTGGTTTTATCTGATGTATTATGAAAGAGGAGATAGAGGACACAAGTATTAATGCCAAAGGAAACAAGATTTCATTAAAGGGTGTCCTGGATTAATGGAAAATATCATATTGCTTTATTCTTTGCAAAGAGGGGTTTACAGTTAGATTTTTTCACAACATATTGGCTACTTAGCCTTCTTTTTGACATCGGTTTGGTTTGCCTTTATATATTGAGAGTATAGCATCTTATATTTGACCTTTGAGCTTCTCAAATTGAAAAATATGTGCTCATTGTTAACTGCTCTGGGTAGCTTGATAGGGTGATAAATATCTTCTTCCATCTTGATGATTTCCAAGATTACTGTGGAACCATGATTATTGAAGGAGAGGAAGCTCCAGTTGCCTACACGTTGGATGATACCAAACCTGATGGCAACTATGCAGCCATAATGGGGTAAGGCACAGTTATGGTGGTGTGAATGCTATTTGGTATTGACAATGCAGTCCCATACTATTAATAAATGTGCCCCAAACTTTTTTAGAAATAATTTTTACCCAATGGCACTATTCCCCAAGTCCAGCAGTAGAAAAATTATTTTTTAAAAAATAATTTCTTCCAATGAATAAATATTTAGAATGGAATTAGAACATCGATAACATTTTAAAATTCGTTATATTAATTTTCTGCTTCATAGTAAGTGCTCAGTGTTGAGATATATGTTGGTAAGCTGTCTTTTGTGAAAGCATGATATGAAGAAGTGACTTAGAGTGTTTTACTAAGGGGGCTTCTTGTGGAGGCTTGCAAAGACATCAGCGGCATTTCTGTGGAATGCTGAGATTTTTCCAGTCCTACTAGAGAAGAGCCAAGACCAGTCCAGTCTTCAGTTTGGCAAGGAAGACCAACCAGCACATTTGGGGAATATTGTGGGGGACAGAACCTCTCCCAGAGAGATCATCACCTGGAGCAGCCAAAATTGAGATGAGCCTTAGGATATGTATAAGTTTATTTCAGAGAGAGCCAAGGGTCAGAAGGGGGAGATCAAAGCCAGTTTTATGAAGTCGAAGGCAAACATAGAGCTAGAAATGGAGATGCATCCTAGAAGGCTGGATACTAGGGAGACAACATCGTGAAGATAGAACCAAAGGGCAAAGACTGGATGAAGCTGGAAAGGCTCAGACACACCTTAGATGGGCATTTGAAAGCCAGGGCTCATTCCTAGTAGCCACCAGCCATGTAGTGGGAGGTGGGTCAGTCACAGAAATTATGGCCATCTGTCTTTAGTCCCTTGAATCCCTAAAGGTGGAAGGTACCTTTTAGTGTCAGGAATGTAATACATAAATAGTAAAACATTGAAGATAAAATAAGCTAGTATATAATTTGTTTCTTTGGGTTGACTTTTAATTTGTTTACTAGGCACCAGTAATTTACCCCATTTTTCTTGTTTGTATGTTTTAGATTTATCCTTGCCAACAAAGCCAGAAAACTGTCTCGTCTTACCAAAGAAGAAAGGTAAGGAAAAAGTGCCTCTGTTTTCTTCTCTCACCCCCTCCCTCCCTTACTTTCTTCCTCTACCTCTCTTCCTTCTTGTCTCCTCCCCATCCCTTTCCCCTTCTTCCCTTCTTTTCCTTCTTCTTACTTTTCTGCCTACTGGCTTGCCTTTCAATTTTACTTAGTTTTCAACTTAAATACTGCCTAATAATATGTGCGTGCCCAATACTACATGTATGTTATATTAATTATAAGGGTCTTGTATAAAGGCACCATGCTTATAACTTAAGAATCAAGTATTCAAATTAATATCTATTGAGTTTATTGTACATAAGATACCATGAAAAGAGCTATAGAAAATACAAAATACACATACCAACCACCTGTATCAAAAACGGATATAGCACAGGAGCTGAAAATTTACTTGGGGAGGAGTGCATTTCTAATAATTTCCTGGGTGATGCTGCTGCTGGGACCACACACTGTTTTACATCATTAATGAAAAATCATGTGAGTTTATTGGTAAAACTAACTCTGAAAACTTAAATAATCTGCTCCAGACCTTATAATACATAAGATGCAGAAGCAGAATTCAAAGCCTTTTCTGCTCCCTCCTTTCCCACTCTGCCCATTGCTTTGTAGTTGGATAGGAGGAGGAACGGGGAGAGCAATGGTCAGGTCTGGATCCTCCCAGAATCTTCAGTGCTTAGCAGATTGACTGATACATAAGAGGTACACAATGAATTTTTGAATGAATGAACAAATTGCCATGTGCCTGCAGTGCTTCAGGCAATACATCGCTTTATTTTCATTACTTATGACCTCATAGATTTAAGACACTTCAGATAGAATGAGATGCCTTGTTTTGAAAATTTAAAATGAAATGTCAAGTGAAAGCAATGTCTTACAGAGTCTTTTTAAATGAGGGAATAGGTGCCTCTTTTACTTCCTTCCTTCATTTTTACTTTTGTCTACCCCCACCCTCCTCCTCCCATAGGTTGAATAGACTTTGTGAGCTCTATGCAAAAGTTCTGGGCTCCCAAGAAGCTTTGCAGGTAAGGCTGCTTCCCATTCCTTCCATATGGGTTAAAGCTCTTGCTTTGTCCTCAAGGGGCTAGTAGGGATAGGCTCATAAGTAGGGCCATAGAGCTCATGTTTTCCCTGATATATTCTCAGAGGGGCCTGCACAGGGCTGGTCAACTTTTAAGTTGTCTCAAAGAATATGGGCCCTGACTGGTCTGGTAGCAGCTCAGGAACTCTGCAACACTGCTGTGCTACACTTGTTCTTGAGTTCAGAGCTCTTCCTGGAGCAGGGTATTGAGCCACTCTGCTCTCAGCTCTGTCAGGGTATAAAAGAGGGGAGCTTCTGCTACCCCTACTGAGCTCCTACACCCTAGCAGCCAGGATTCGGATGAAAAGAGTTTTGTCTTTCTCTGTTGATTTGTAGAGAAACCAGAGTCTCATTTGTATATATAAACTAGCATATAAGCACTTCTTCACACCCAACCTATCCCCTCTGTCTTGCAAGCAAAATTAGGGTTGCCTGCTCCACTTCTGAACATCCCTTTTTGCCCTGTTTTACCTTTGAATATTAGAGGTTCAGGGAAGACATGCTGATTGATTCAAAGTCAGCCTTGTCAGCTGAGTTTCCTAGACATTTTTGGAAGTAGCCTGAGGAAACTGATCTTCTAGTTAAACTAGTAGTACCTTGCAGATGATCAAAGGAGGGGTGAGGCTGGGGTAGGGAGGCAGTGTGGTAGGATATTACTGGCACAGCCCCAGGGCCCAAGCCATGCTCATCACAAACTCAATAGCACAAATCATCCCTTATCTTTTTTTTTTTTTTTTTTTAGCAATGAGTTGGTGTTCTCATTACATTTACCAGACTGCTGGGTTTTTAATGTTTTGATGTGGATTAAGTCATCTTTTGAAAGTGATTATTAAATCCAGTTATCCATGAAACATTTGAAGGCAATGGAGACTGATATGTAAATGAACAGTTAAAGTGTGAGAAAAATCTAATGAGGCAACTAAGAATATTAAGCCTTTAAAACCACATTTCTGTAGTGCACACCTAGTTGAGCAACTACATGGCTTAATCTTATTATTCTAACACTTATCTTGCTCAACTACACAGTACTTGCTTCTTCTAGTCAAATTGTTGTGGCTTTTGAATTTGTATTGTTTATTCATTCTTTTAAAGCATAAATTTTTTCCTGTACTTGATATAGGTGAAAACATGTGCTCTTAAGGATTTCTGGAGTTCGTTTTTGGCAAATGAACAAGAATAATTAATTGATTGGTTTGGAGAAAAACAATAATAACGAGGAATGTATTTTGCTTAATTTTTTGCTTTCATATACCATTTAGCAAGTTTAAATATAAACATAGCCTCTAGGCTCAAGGGTACTGTGAGTGAAGTAATAAAACCAAATATATATAGATAGATAGATATAGATATATATATCTATATATATATATCTATATATATATATCTGCCATATATGAAATGAGTATAAAATGAGTATAAATATATATATATACACACACACACACACACACACATACTATATGTTAACATATATATGGCAGTCTCTTTTTCTAAGATGGATGTGGGTAATTAATTGCTGATGATAAAAAAGAGCTGGTCCTGTCCTTGATTTCTCTTGGCATAGAGAGGGGCATTTGCTTTACTCTTTCTTTGTTGTCTGTTGTGTGGAAGGAAGCAAGTCTTAGGAAGTGAAAGTTGAAGTCCATCCTTCCTTCTGATTGGCAGGAAACAGCCAGAGAAGGGTGCTCATGAGGTGGTTGTCACTCTCAGATGAAGAGAAGAAAGAGGGCTGGTTAGGAGAGTGGGGACACCACTAGAGGCCTGGAGCAACTTACACTCCTCAGGCAAGGTCTAGTGCTTTGTAAATAGGATGTGTTACAAATGACTATCCAAAGTCCTATATGCGACTGCATATTTTTTAAACAAAACATTTTTTAAAAATCTATTTTTAAACTAACATTTTTATTTTAAAACTTGCCACGTTGACTTTATCTTTTCAAAATCATGTTTAATAATGACACTCATGTTTAATTATTTAAAAATAAAGAGCTCAAGGTTTGCAAAATCTCCTCTAAGTGTAATGCATGTTCATGGCAAAAATATATTTTTCAGACCAATAGTTTCTTACAAGTATCACCAACAGAATTGCCTACATCCCATGAAAACATCAATTCACCTGTCTAGCTTCCCTCAACAAAACTTAATTCCACCAGAAACATGAATCTGGTCAACCCTTTCCCTTGACAGTCTTATTTTTCTGCTTTTCTCTGCTCCAACTACTCCAGAAGCATAAATAATTTTTTAAACTTGTCTTGAAATCATTAGGCACTAAAACTTATTAATAGTTAAGACTAATTTAAAAATAGAACTAGACAACTGCAGTTTATTAACAGTATCTGAGACATGAATGAACCAACTGAGAAAACTTTCTGAAGTCAGAACTTCTTAAAGTTTATTACCAAGGATATTTATTTACTTGCACAAAGATATATCTCTAAAAACATCAGGATAATAAGGCTCTACTTCAGACATATAATGGTTCTTCAATATGAAGTCTACTGAACTGTGTTTGATTTATTCTAGATTAGATAGTTTCTTTTGAGTCTCCTTCAAGCTTTTGTCACTTTGCCTTGCAGCCGGTGCACTATGAAGAGAAGAACTGGTGTGAAGAACAGTACTCAGGAGGTTGCTACACAACCTACTTCCCCCCAGGAATCATGACTCAATATGGAAGGTAGAGTAAAAGTGTGCTAAGCTCTAACTGAAATGCCCTGAACCTGAATCCAAACTCTAAACAGGTTCATATAGCTCTTCTGTTTCTTTGAAATCATTTTAAAATCTCTACTTTCCTCTGCATCATGTGAATCTTGTGAATGAAGTCATAATTCTGCATCATAGAGGTGTCTTTGCTCTTAATTTATTTGATGGAGCAATCCCAATCAATATAACCAAAGAAGGTTGCAGCATCAAAATAAGAATTTAGATAGTCAGAGAGTTCACTTACATTGTCAGAAGAAATGTCTTTATACTGAGTTTAGAGCTCAGAAAAACTTCCTCAAATAGAACTATATAAGCGCCAACATGGGTATAGCATTATAAAAACAAAATGAGTTCTAGCAATAGCAAACTTTGTCATCCTGAATAGGTCACCTCACTACTCTGAACCTCACTTTCCTTAGTAGGTGTATGAGAAAGCACCAGATAGACAATACAATAGACAATCATCAGTAAGTTACTAATCAGTGTGTTATTTTTTTAACATCTTTATTGAGATATAATTCACATACCATACAGTTCACCCAAAGTGCATATTTCAACGTTTTTTAGCATTAACAGTATTGTGCACCCAAGTATCACTCATTGGTGCTAGTTAATTGCATTTGATGACAACAGGTGTGAATTAATGATATAATAGTAATTATTATGACTATGAGAGTAATACTAAACCAAGCAATAATTTAATGCCAAGATCTCAATCTAAATAAAATAAGAAATGTAGAGTAGCGAATGAAAGGCTATCAAGACTGTAATTAAAAGAGAATGTGAATAAATGTAAATGACTAATCAATCTGTCCATGAAAACTGGTCAAAGAAGGATTAAAACTTACCAGTGAGAAGATACATAATAACTTTGGTTAGCACTTTTATCATCTACCTGAAGATGGCAAAATGTCATCTATGAGAACATTCTGGGGTCAAAGGACACCAGCTGATTAGCTACTGGGTCATTAAGTTAATTTTTGGATATGGTGAGTATAGAATATGTCAATAGTAATGGTTTCATTCAGCATTTATTGGCTAAGTGCCAACCATTTGCCAAGCTTTGTGCTCAGATCTTTGATACCAAGTAAAGCCCTCTCTGTTGTGAAGGAGCTGACAGTGTTAGGGGCTGGGACGGGCATGGGGAGAGAAGAGAACATCAAACGACAACTCTAATGCACAGTGGTAAGTACTCTAATAGAGAGGCATAAAAATACCATGGGGATCCAGGGAGGGACAGGCTAGTCTTAGAGAAATCTAAAAAGGCTTCATAATACCTATACTACCAGAAGATTGTAGAGGGCAGAGAAAGGCTATTGGGTAATGCACTCTAGGCAGATGGAACTGTATGAGCAAATGTTTAAAACTCTACAAGTTCATGGAATGTCAGAGGAAAAGTTCTGCATGGGCTCTGGGTGATATTGAGGATGGAATGGAGAATCATAAAGGTGGATAGGATTCTTTGCCTCATATAGCTCATTCAGGAATATAAAATTTAACTGTTCAACAGAGAAAAGCCAATCAGAGCATCACTTTTGTTTTTGACTTGTGATGTGATTAGATTTCTGACTATGAAGTGGTCAATCCCATAAACTGTGTTAGGAAAATGCCTTTAGGAAGTGGAGTGTGGGAAGAAAAAGGACACTCGCCTGCACTGGCCTGACCCTGACCATAGGAGAGAAGATAAATTCCATTGTAGAAGGCATTGATGGTGACATGGTACTGCCCCTTTTCATCTTTATTCCTTCCCAGGGACATGTGTCAGGCTTCATAGCATTAGCTTCAATTTGTAAGGGAATTTGTATGGAAACTAAAGCACAGCATATCTTAGTGACATAACTCTCAGCCTGAGCAAGGATTACCTGCCCACAGGGCTTGCTTTCACCCTCCAGGTCCATGACATTAGGGATACTGCAAGGAGTTTTATCTTCATGGCCCTGGAAGTACACAGAAAATGTTCCACTTCCAGATGGAAGACAGAGGACAGTATTGACAGTACAACTTTAGTATAGAATAAATACACATTTCTTAATGAATTTTACTTCTAGATAGACTGAAAAACTGTAACTATTAAGCAGAAAAACACATAAGGAGATATTTTACTCTACCAAGCCATGAGAAAATATACATGGAAATACCCTTTTTCGTGAATGTATACTGTCTATTTACTCACCTGTAAAGGAAGAAGCCAGGATTTTCCTTCTCTAGCTGTTAGACTTCTTTTCCTAAGGGAAAATTTCCACACGATAAGTGGAGAAAATATATCTTTTGGTTTGAAATTAATTCTTACATTTTGCATTTTTACACTTCAATTGTTAGCATGATTAATTCTCTAAGCCTTTATTCTCTCTTCCAATATTTAATTCTAGGATTTGGCCAGGCCTCCTAGAGATTTCCCAGAGGTTAGTTCCCTGTTTGAAAAAAAGAGAACATATTGTGAAAACAGCATTGTTTAATGAACATGGAAAAAGCAAATTTACCTTCTTTTGCAGGGCACCCTTCCTGAATACCCTTAGGCTCTCCAGCCCACACTGGCTATGGATCGCTCCAGATTATTCCAAGTATTATCATCAGTATTCTAATATTCTATAATATTTTCTCTCCTATTACCTATTCCTTTTCTTCTTTATGGCTACAATAAGGGCCCATGAAGGAAAACCCACCAATTCAAGCCAGCCTGTTTGGTTTTCTGATAAAAGGCTCGGTGGTGTACAGCATTGACTTAGAAAGCATGAAATGCTAGCTCTGGACATCCACATCCCTTACCTGTATAATGGAAACCTGGGATAGGTATGGCATGCTTCCTTATCACACTTTTGTCAGGGTAACAACAAACTGTCCCTCTTAGAAGCCAAGTGCTGTGACACTTCTGCCCCTTTGTGTAGCATATGGGCATTCTTTGTTAACTAGTGATGACAATATACTAGGCAAAGCATAGAGGATAAAAACAGAGACCTTGACAAATGGTAGATCTAGTTCAAATCCTAGTTCTGCTATTTTCTAGCAGTGTGACTCTTGGAAAGTAACTGCACATTTCTCCTAACCTCTGTTTCTTTGTATATAAAATGAGATAACGGTACTAGTAGCTATGTAATAGAGTTCTTTGAAAATATTAAAGAAATAATTCAATAGAAAGAAGTATAACCAAGTTGTTAAGATCATGGGCTCTGGAGTCAGATGGCCTTGGTTCAAATACCACTTCTGTCACTCACTAACTGTGACCTAGAGCAAATTACTTTGTCTTTGTTGCTGCTTAGGTTCTCCAGGAAGCAGACTCTGAAACAAAGATTAGCATACAGAATATGTACTAAGGAGAGTCCTTGGTATCAATACTTGTGAGAGAGGAAGGAAGCAGAGGAGGGCAGAGAGAGAAGTTGGGCTGGGATGCAATTCCAATGAAAGCCTCAGCTGTTCTCATAGATTTCTCTGGAGCTAGGATGACCCTTAAGAGTTGTTCCAAGTGAGGCAAAGGAGTCAGGTCATTATAGCCCCATGATGATCAGTCATTAGATGCACTGCTGCTGGAAGGAGGCATGATTTTGTGCAAGGCAATTTTAATTTTCTTCAGCAGAAGCAATCTCCAATGAGGACTGACATCAGAAAACCATGTTCTGGCAGCACTTCCACCAGCTAAAAATAAGTTCTTCATTCTTGAAGGAGGCTCCGAACAGTGCATCACAATATCCACCTCAGTCTCTCTACCTCTATATATGCTCATCTACAAAATGGGGATAATACTAGTACCAACCTCATAGGTATATGGTGAGGATTAATAAACTTAGAAGAGTGCTTGGCACCCAACAGATGTTAACTGTCGTAATTTAATGCAGTAAAACACTTTTTTTCCCCGTTTTTTCAGGACTAATTGTTTCTTTTTTTAATTTTTTAAATTTTTTATGCTTTTATGCTGACATTGCTTAACGAAATCCAATGTTTCAACTGTACACGCTGGCACCAGTGGAGCATACCTGCACACACACACACACACACACACACACACACACACACACACACACACACACCCACCCACTGTGTGCTCACCTCCAATAGTTAGATTTCTTTCTGTCACCCACATATTTGACCTTTTTTTTTACCCCGTCTGGCACCACCCCTCCCCCTACCTTCTGGTAACCACATGTCTATAGTTCATGTCCATGAGTCTCTGTTTGTCTTGTTCATTTGTTGCTTTTAGGTTTATAACCCACATATAAGTGATGTCATGTGATTTTCAACTTTTTCTGTCTGGCTGGTTTTGCTTAGCATGATTATCTTGAGGTCCATCCATGTTGTCGCAAATGGCAGGATTTCATCTCTTCTTATGGCTGAGTAATATTCCATTGTATATATGTACCACCGATTCTTTAGCCAATCATCTATCGTAGGATACTTCGGTTGCTTCCATGTCTTGGCCACTGAAAATAATGCTGCTATAAACATCAGTGTGCAAATATCTTTTTGGATATGAGTTTTCAAGTCTTTGGAGTAAATACGCAGAAGAGGGATTGCTGGATCATATGGTAGATCAATTCTTAATTTTTTGAGGAAACTTCATACTGTTTTCCATAGCAGCTGTACCAGTTGCAGTCCCACCAGCAGAGTATGAGGGTTCCTATTGCTCCACATCCTTTCCAACATTTGTTATTACTTGTTCTGTTGATTACAGCCTTTCTAACAGGTGTGAGATAATATCTCATTGTGGTTTTGATTTGCATTTTCCTAATAGCTAGCGATGTTGAGCATCTTTTCATATATTTGTTGGCCTTTTGTATGTCCTCTATGGAAAAGTGTCTGTTCAGGTCCTCTGTCCATTTTTTGATTAGATCCTTTGTCTTTTTGTTGTTATTGAGTTGTATGAGTTCTCTGTATATTTTGGATATTAGGCCCTTATCGGAGGCGTTGCTTGCAAATATATTTTCCCATTCAGGTGGTTGTCTCTTTACCTTGTTGATGACTTCTTTTGCTGAGTAAAAGCTTTTTCGTTTGATGAAGTCACATTCATTTGTTTTAGCTTTTACTTCCCTTGCTTTTGAGGTCAAAGTCATAAAATCATCTTTAAGTCCAGGGTCCTTCAGTTTAGTACTTATGTTTTCTTCTATGAATTTTATTGTTTCAGGTCTTGTATTCAGGTCCTTAATTCATTTTTTAGTTAATTTTGGTTTGTGGTGATAGACAACAGTCTAGTTTCATTCTTTTGCAGGTGGCTTTCCAGTTTTCCCAGCACCATTTATCGAAGAGGCTTTCTTTTCTCCACTGTATTTTTTGGCTTTTTTGTCAAAAATTATTCGCCAATATATATATGGGTTTACTTCTGGACTCTCAATTCTGTTCCACTGGTCCATGTGTCTGTTTTGCGGCCAATAGCATGCCATTTTGATTACTGTCACTTTGTAGTATATTTTGAGGTTGGGCAGAGTGATACCTCCAGCCTCATACTTTTTTCTCAGGATGGCTTTGACAATTCGGGGTCTTTTGTGCTTCTATACACATCTGATGATTTTTTGTTCTGTTTCTTTAAAAAATGCCAATGGGATTTTGATGGGGATTGTATTAACTCTGTATAATGCTTTAGGTAATATGGTCATTTTAACCTATGTTCATTCTTCCAACCCAAGAACACGGAATATCTTTTCATTTTTTTGTATCTTCTTTGATTTCTTTTAATAGAGTCTTATAATTTTCATTATATAGGACCTTCATTTGTTTTGTTACATTTTTTTCCTAGGTATTTTATTCTTTTTGTTGCAATCGCAAAAGGAATTATTTTTCCACTTCTTTTTCTGACGCTTCATTATTACAGTACAGGAACACTATGGATTTTTGAACGTTGATTTTGTATCCAGAGATTTTACTGTATTTGCTTATAGTTTCTAGTAGTATTCTTGTGGAGACTTTAGAGTTTTCTATATCAAGAATCATGTCATCCACAAATAGTGACAATTCGATTTCTTTGTTTCCTATTTGGATGCCTTTTATATCTTTCTCTTGTCCGACTGCATTCGCTAGAACCTCCAATGTTATATTGAATAAGAGTGGCATTAGTGGATGGCCTTGCCTTTTTCCTGATCTTAGAGAGAAGGTTTTTAGTTTTTCACCATTAAATATAATGTTGGCTGAAGGCTTGTCGTATATGGCCTTTATTATGTTAAGGTACTTTCCTTCTATACCGATTTTGTGAAGTGTTTTCATCATAAATGGATGCTGTATCTTGTTGAAGGCTTTTTCTGCATCTATTGATATGATTATATGATTCTTATTTTTTAATTTGTTTGTGTGGTGCATCACACTAATTGATTTGCCTATATTGAACCATCCTTGTGCCTCTGGGATGAAGCCCACCTGATTGTGGTGGGCTTCAATAATCTTTTTAATATGTCGGTGGGCTTCAATAATCTTTTTAATATGTGGTGGGCTTCAATAATCTTTTTAATATGTTGCTGTATTCAGTTTGCTAGTATCTTCTTTAGGATTTTTGCATCTGTGTTCAGGAGAGATATTGGTCTGTTGTTTTCTTTTTTTGTGTTATCAGGTTTGGTATCAGAGTAACATTGGCCTCATAAAATGAGTTGGGAAGTATTGCCTCTTCTTTGATTTTTTGGAAGCATTTGAGGACACTAGGTATTAAATCTTCTTTGAACGTTTGGCAGAATTCACTGGTGAAGCCATCTGGGCTGAACTTTTACTTTTTGGTAGGTTTTTGATGATTGTGTCAATTTCCTTACTGCTGATTGGTCTATTTGAATTTTCCAGTTCTTCTTGATTCAGTCTAGGAAGGTTGTATTTTTCTAAGCACTGGTCCATTTCTTCTAGGTTATTATATTTGGTGTCATATACTTTTTCATAATATTCTTGTATGATCCTTTGTAGTTCTGCGATGTCAGTTGTAATTTCCCCTCTTTCATCCCTGATTTTGTTTATTTGTGTCCTTTCTCTTTTTTTCTTTAGTGAGTCTAGCCAGGGGGTTGTCAATTTTATTAACCTTTTCAAAGAACTAGATCTTTGTTGCATTTATTTTTTCTATCATTTTTTTGTTGTTGTTTTTAATTTTATTTATTTCTGCTCTAGTTTTGATGATTTATTTTCTTCTGCTGACTTTAGGCTTCATTTGTTCTTCCTTTTCTAGTTTTTAAGGTGAAGCATTGTTTATTTGGGCTCGTTCTTGTTTTTGGATAGGCCTGTAATGATATGAATGTTCTTCTTATGACCGCTTTTGCCATGTCCCACAAGATTTGATATGGTGTATTATCATTATCATTCGTTTCTATGTATCTCTTGATCTCCCTTTTTATTTCTTCTCTGACCCAGTTATTCTTCAGTAGCATGTTGTTTAATCTCCATGTATTTATGGTTCTTTCTGATTGCTTTCTGCATTTGATGTCTAGTTTTAAAGCATTATGATCAGAGAATATGGTTGGTATGATTCCAGCCCTCTCATATTTGTTGAGGCTATCTCTGTGTCCCAGTATGTGGTCAATTCTTGAGAATGTTCCATGTGCACTAGAGACAAATGTATAAACAACTGTTTTGGGATAGAAGGCTCTGTAAATGTCAATTATGTCCAGTTGGACTAATGTGTCATTTAAGGATGTTATTTCCTCATTGATTTTCTGTTTGGATGATTTGTATTTAGGTCCCTTACTATGATAGTGTTTTGGTCTGTTTCTCCTTTTAGAACTGTTAGTAATTGCTTTACATATTTCAGGGCTCCCTGATTGGGAGCATAGATATTAATAAGTGTTATGTCTTTTTGGTGCATGATTTCTTTTATCATTATGAAGTGTCCCTCAGTATCTTTCTTTACCTTTTTTATTTTGAAGTCTATTCCGTCTGTTATTAGTGCCGCTACTCCCACTTTTCTCTGAATGCCATTTGCTTGCAATATCATTTTCCACCCTTTCATTTTGTGTCTATATTTGTCTTTGGAGCTGAGATGTCTCCTTGAGGCAGTATATGGTTGGGTTTTGTTTTTTGATACATTTTGCAACTCTGTGCCTTTTTATTGGTGAGTTCAATCCATTTACGTTTAGAGTGATTATTGAAATATGAGGTCTTCTTATAGCCATTTAACTTTTGCTTTCTGGTAGCTCAGTGTTTCTATTGCTTCCTTGTCCTTGTGTTTCTGTTTTCTTTCTTTTGGTTGGCTTTTGTGGGTTTTGCCTCTGATTCTTCTTGTTTCATGTTATATATTTCAGTTCTGAATCTTTGGTGTGTAGTTGCTATTACGAATATGTAAAGGATAGTTAAATATATACAGTCGTCTATTTTGTTCTGTGCGTGCCTTATCTCCATTCTCCTTTGCGAATTTGGATCTTTGAATCCTCCCCTTTTCAGTCATTGTTATCTCAAATTGTTCTTATGTTTGCTGAATGTTCATTACTATCTTGTTATAACAATTCTGTTCTTATTATTTAAACTTATAATGTCCTGTTCTTAGTAAGGGTTGCACTCCTCTGCTTCTATTTGCCCAATGGTCACTTTACTCCTAATTATGTAATTATTTTTGTCTTTTTGTTTTAGGTGAGGTGACCCCTTTCAGTATTTTCTATAGTGCAAGCATTGTAGTGAGAATTCCCTCAATTTTTGTATGTCTGGAAAAGTTTTAATTTCTCCTTCATATCTAAAGGAGAGCTTAGCTGGATACATTATTCTAGGCTGGTAGCTTCTTTCACTTAATAGTTTAAATATTTGATTCCATTTCTTTCTGGCATGGAAGGTTTGCACTGAGAAGTCCGAGGATAATCTTATGGGTTTTCCTTTATAAGTTATCTTTTTTTTCTCCCTGACTGCCTTGAGAATTCTGTCTTTGTCATTGATTTTTGATAATTTTAATAAAATATGTCTTGGTGAAGGCCTTTTTGGGTTGAGATAATTGGATTTTTCATTGACTTCTTGAATTGCAATCTCCAGCTCATTCCTTAGATTTGGGAAATTCTCATCAACTATTTGTTTGAAAATGCTTCTTAATCCCTGTTCCTTTTCCTCGGCTTCGATAATGCCCATTATTCTTATGTTTCTTCTCCTGATGGTATCAGCTAGTTCTTGAATTTCTCTTTCATTATGTTTCATTCTTTGGTTTCTCTCTTCTTCCTTCCAATTTATTTCTAGATTTCTGTCTTCGATATCACTAATCCTTTCCTCCATTTGGCTGACTCTATTTCCCAAGCTTGCTATTTCATTTTTCAACTCTTGCAGTGTGTTCTTCATCTCCAGAAGTTCTATTTGGTTCTTTTTGAGGGTTTCAGTCTCTTTGCTCTGCTCTTCTAGGTGTTTTTTCAATTCCTGAAATTGTTGATTTGAGTTGTTTTGGATCTCATTTAGTTTTTTCAGAAGTACTAACCTGAATTCTCTGTCATTTAAGTCGCATATTTCTATGTCTGTAAGCTTATTTTTTAGAGATTTTTCTCTTTCTTTCTGAGGGGCCTTGTCACCTTGGTTGTTCATGGTGTTTAATGGACTATTTCTTCACCTGGGGATTAATGGAAGTGTATTTTGCTGGGTTTTTTTGTTTGTTTGTTTGCTTTTGTTTTGTTTTCTGAAGGAAGATTTATTATATAAAAGTCTCTCTTTAGCCTGTTGCAAAAAAGTGTTTTTCTTTTGTTTTCCAGTAGGTGGCATGTAAGCCTCTTGGATTCCTGCTTTATATAACACCTTAATAATGCCTTTTTTTATTACAAATGTTTAATCACACTCGCTACCCTCAGTCTCAGTCCTTGTCAGTGTTAGTGACAGTTTTGGTAGCCTTTGCTCAGATTCCCCCTGGGGCTCTGAGGTGTTCATTCTTGGCGGATATAGGGGAGGAGTCTTCTGGGATGGGGGATGGGGACTGCAGTTCAGCCTCGGTTTTGCAACCGCAGCTAGTAAAAATCAATTGTTGTTTCTCTGCTGTCCTTGCTTCTCTGCATTCTGCCTTGATGACTAGGCCCTGCTGCCAGCTGCCTAGAGCTCACAGCTCTCCCAGGCATGGCTGTTCAGGGAATTCACTGTGCCTTCTATCCTCCCCCTCTTCCTACAGTGAGCTCTGTCTGTGAGAGGCAGCTTCTTTTTCTTCCGGTCCACCACCCGACACCCAGAGTTCTGACCTGTGATAGCTCTTATGTGCAGATCCCATGCTCAGACGTGCTGGTGTACAGTGGGTGTTTTTTGTTGAGTTTTAGATGTTCAACTTATTTTTGTTTCAAGGGCAGAGATCTGGGGATGTCTCTCCTCCACCATGTTTCTCCAAACTCCAGTAAAACTTTTAACACTTGTAAAGCTCAATGAATGTTAGGTTTGGAACCATAGTCAGACTTACAGATTTGTTACATATTACTAATGGAAAAGGTCTTAAAATCATTGGACCATGACATTTAAGAGATGAGCAGTCAGAGCTCAGTGAAAGAAAGTGATTTGCCAAGTTCACTGGTAAAATAGACAGATAGGGAACTGGGGGCATATGTCAGCTTATAGAGAGTTGGTCTGTCATAGGAGGAGCTACTCATAACTGGGCTCTTATAGTCTCTAACTTCATGTAGATGAAGCAAATATGTGTTCCACTGATGTCAGTCTCTTTTCTTGTAAGCTCTCGATGCAGGAATGGACTTTGGCTTTTATTACATTTTGTCAGTGATGGGTCCTGCAAGACTTGGAGGAACTTGTGAACACTATTCCAAAACTGGCAATGTACTCCTGATGTTTACAATCTGAGAAAATCAACCAACCTTTGTCTTTGTGGGAAGATTCTTCTCTGGTTCTCTGAAACTGACCATTGCTACCTCTTTGTTTTTGTTTCAAGGATTCTACGCCAGCCAGTGGGAAAGATTTATTTTGCAGGCACTGAGACTGCCACACACTGGAGTGGCTACATGGAGGGTGCTGTGGAGGCTGGGGAGAGAGCAGCCCGAGAGGTAGGGCATAGTATCACTGTCTGTGGGGAAAGAGGCAACTCATAGTCCTGACAAGCAGGTCAAAGATGTCTGAGATTCCGGAGGTCAACTCACCAGTAATCTCCATCTGAAGACCTATGAAACACAATTTTAACAGTAGTCTCAGGTAAAGCGAACACCTTACCCCAAAAGTAACAAAAATATCTATCATGTCACCTAAGGTAAAAAGAGCCCATAGGGCAAAAGATCATTATGGATGTACTTGAGAGATAACCTAGGTCTAATATTGTAGAGCCAAACATATTTCTATTAGAACTTAAAATTCCTTTATATATTTGCCGACAATTCCTCTGGTCTCATCCATATTAAGGTATCTTCACAACTACTACAATTTATGGTGAGTCTAATGATTAGAGCTTCTTATGCAATCAGTGAAAGACTTTTTGGAGACTTTTAAAGGTTGAGTGGGCTATGTTAGCTTTTACCCTGGTGGTGTTGATAACTATCCTGAGACTCAGTTAATCCTTTATTTAAAGAGTGATTAGGAGAAAGGTGGTGTTGCTTTTGTTATTCACCAGGATATTCTTATTTTTCAGATCCTGCATGCCATGAGGAAGATCCCAGAGGATGAAATTTGGCAGTCTGAACCAGAGTCTGTGGTAGGTTATATTTTATTTCATGAATTTAAATCTCTTTCCTCTAAAAGCAATTATTTGCAAAAAGAACACTCTTGTATATATTCACATGCCTTTCTCTAAATGATTCAATCCATGGATGTTTAAAGAGATACCATGAGTTAGGGTAGAGGTGAGAGATTTTGAAGAACTTTTATAAATTTGTAGCTGCCACATTCATTACAGGTTATTAGGAAAATATGATTTTTTTTTTATCAGAGAGCTTTAGATATATTAAGAACTCAACACATGTCTGCTGAATAAATCTGTGACCTGGTGATTCTCAACAGGGGATAGGAAATGAAAGGACGATAAGTCAGCATATCCCTGTCCAGGGGCAAAGAGATGGCATGAAATGGAACAGATTGAGATTAAAAATGCATCTTCAATATATACATTATTATTTTTGTAATAAAACCCAGGAAGTCTTCCTGACTGGAAGGAAGGACACATACAAGATAGAGTGAAATGCATTGTGGAGCACATGGCTCAAAAAGGTCAAAGTTATTCATCTATCAAGTGTGAAGCCAGAAAGAATAGCCCTGCCAGGCCAATTCATTCTCTTAATGTTTCTGTCAGAGATGAGATTGAAGGCTAATTAGACTATAGAGTTATTCAACTCAAAAAATATTTATTGTGCACCTATTCTGCACCAGCTGCTGTGATAAGGGTACAACAGTGCTTTCACAGAGCTCAATGTGTGGTTGAGAGAACAGATGATAACCAAAAAGCACAAGTGTGATGAAGAAGACATGCTGAGAATGTAAAAAGATGGAACATCTTAGCCTGGGGGCACAGGAAAAACTCCCTGAGGAAGTGACATATAAACTGGGAGTTGAAGGATGAATTAGTTAAGGAAAGGGCTCAGTAGGGGAATGGGATGAGTGTTATGACCAGAAGGAATGTTATGTTTAACAGCCTGGAGTTTGGCAAGAGTGGGTCGTGTTCAGAGAACTGGAGGAAATACAGACTTTCTGTAGCAAAATGCACAAGTCCTGTACTAATATCAAATGTTCTCTAAACCTAGGACGTCCCTGCACAGCCCATTCCCACGACCTTTTTGGAGAGACATTTGCCCTCTGTGCCAGGCTTGCTGAGGCTGATTGGACTGACTACCATCTTTTCAGCAATTACTCTTGGCTTCCTAGCCCACAAAAGAGGGCTACTTTTACGGGTCTAAAGATAAGGCATCTTTAACCACACCTTCTTCTTACTTTACTTGATGTATGGGTTTGGGGAAGGGGTTGCAGTAAAATTCCATGAAAACATACAGACTCTAGAGTAAGGTGGGGACCATGAAGATAAGTCAGACTACTGACCATGGGAAGCAGTATCTCTATCTCCATTTTGGTCCCTGCTTATTATCCCCTACTTGGCTTAGCACTCTGTCCTGCCTATTTCCAAATTTACTGCCCCAAGAATCTCCTCAGTAGTTAAGCAGTCTTGTTTAAGGTCCTTGCTGAACCACAGCACACCTTGCCCATGCACAAAAAAATAGGTTTTGCCCCACTTCTGTAGCTTTTTACTTGTTCTTCCTCTAACCTGCAACATCCTCATCTTCCAAGTTCTCTGCATTTGTTCTTAGAATCCAGTATTGTTATAGCTGGAAGACCATAGAGACCATCTAGCCCTCACCTTCTATCTTAGAGTTAAGCCACCTAAAGCTGAGAGAGGTCGAACTTAATTGCCCAAGGTCCACAATAAGCCACTAATATTTTGGAGACTAGAACACAGGTCCATTGCTTTTCCCTCCTCCTGTGATATATGCCCCAATAACCCTCCTTTACTCCCTGACATGGTTGCTGATGGTGACCCCTTGTATGAATTTATTCTGTACTAAGTTGTTATATGATACTACTATACTACTCCTACTGTTCTAATGCAATAAAGTTGATTCACCAGATAGTTGTTGTTTTTTTTCTTTTGGGGTAATGACTTTCAAGGTTTTGACAGATCAAATCAACATCCAAAATTAGTATATAATTGTGGCTTTAAAGCATTTAGTCAAAATTTCCTTAAAGCCCAGATGATGCATGTATTTTGAAAGTGTGATCCATCATGGGTGGTGTGTGTGTATGAACACTTGGTAAATGATTTATAATGATATAATAAGGATGCTAAAAGAAAGAGCTCCTTGCTTTCACCCCCACCAAAAAAAAACTAAAAATAATTGACATATTAATAAACAAGATCCTTTAACTATTAAGGTAATTATAGTATTTCAACTGACCTTTTATATTCCTTATTGATGCAAAAATTTTTACTAGGTACACTCATTAATTTCAAACTATAGTTTCACAGTCCATTAAATTGTATTTGAACTACTCTTCAAATGATATCATCATTTCAAAGCAGTCATGCCTCTCAACTCCCAAGGTCAGTTTTTATCAGGATGTATTTTAAATTTATAAATGACCATTCTCACACTCTCCCTTAGAAAATGGAGCCTGTTATTCTTAGCATAAATGGAATTTAAGAAATTCCCTAGTATTAATTAATAATAGTATAGAGTTTCTAATTTTATAGTGACATTTACATTCCTGATAAGAACTTTAGAGACAAAATGAAAGAATTAAAAAACCCACAAAGACTTTCTTTGTAAATCTTGTGTTTTGAATCTGTCAAAATATAATGTACTTGACATAAGGGTGTCTTCTTAAGCATGCTCCCTTCCAAAAAAATTCCCCTCCTCAAAGTAGTAACATTACTAATTCTAATACATTCATTAAATCAAAACCACAGTGTGATATCACCTCATGCCTGTTATAATGGCTAGCATCTAAAAGGCAAGAGAAAACAAATGCTGACAAAGATGTAGAGAAAAGAGAACATTTGTACACTATTGGTCGGGATGTAAATTGGTGCAGCCACTATGGAAAATAGTATGAAAGTTCCTCAAAAAATTAAAAATAGAACTGCCATATGATTCAGCAATTCAACTTCTGAAAATATATCCAAAGGAAACAAAACCACCATGTCGAAGAGCTATCTGCACCTCCATGTTTGTAGCAGCATTCTTTACAATAGCCAAGACATGGGAACAATGTAAGTGTCCATCAACAAATAAATAGGTAAAAGAATTGTGAGAAAAATATAATGGAATATTATTCAGCCATATAAAGGAAGAAATATTGCCATTTGTGAAAACATGGATGGTCCTTGAGGGTATTATGCTAAGTGAAATAAGTCAGACAGAGAAAGACAAATACTGTATGATCTCGCATGTGGAATCTAAAACAAACAAACTTTTAGAAAAAATGTCGGATTTGTGGTTATCAGAGGTGGGATGAGTGGGGAATTGGATAAAGATGGTCAAAAGGTACAAACTTCCAGCTATAAGATAAATAGGTACTAGGAATGTAATGTACAACATTATGGCTATAGTTACTGCTGTATGGTATATATGAAAGTTGTTAAGAGAGTAAATCCTAAGAGTTCTCATCACAAAGAAAATTATATATATGTTTTTATTTTTATTTTTTTATCAATATGAGATGATGGATGCTAACCAAACTTATTGTGGTAATCACTTCATGATATATGTAAGTCAAATCATATGCTATACACCTTATACAATGTTGCATGCCAATTATATTTTAATGAAACTGGAAAAAATATTCATTGAATGAAAAAAAAGGAAGAGTCAAATAAGGAATTACCTTCTCCAGGAATCTCCTGGACCATTCATCCTCCAGCTAGGCAAGGCGGCCCTTTGTTATCCCAGTGCTACATACATAGATCTCATATCCTGCACTTACACATTATATTGCAGTTGTGCCATCTTGTTAAATTATATTATTTGACTGCTGTTCCAAGTTACATTAGATATCAGTTACCAAGGTAATCCTAAGATAGACAAAAAGGGGAAACTTTAAAGAAGAATGTCAAAACCAGTTTCTTTTCTGTTGGAACTACTCACCAGTTTTGAGGGTATAAAAAAAGTGTGTTTTTGAAGGGGTAGATTGGTAAAGAGATCTCTTAGAGAGAGCTGCCATGCTTTGAATCAAACCCACCTCAGAAGAGAACAGAGTGCTACCTTCTCATCTCAAGTCTAGTGAGAGGGGTTGCAAGGACACCCCTTTGAGAACTTGACACACCCCTGAAGAATCTAAATCCCTGGATTCTGCTCAACATGCTTTTGAGCAGAGTGAAGGAATACCACAGAGACTTCAGTAAAATAGAAGCTGAGTGGAGATCAAAATTAACTAATCAAAGGAGAGGTACTGTCTGTGTTGTGGTAGTTAAAGTCAGAAAGAGCTAGCACTAGCGTCTCTTAAAAAAAAAAAAACAACTCACAAATGTCCCCATAAGGAAGAGTCAATTCTCATAATAGCCAGGCCAAGAGCATATAAAACTCTTAGAAAAGGATCAGTTAAGTAGAATGTTCAATAAGCCCCTGTCCCTCCTCCCTTTCCATGCTCAATCCAGAATCAACAGTTGGCAAGCTAAGCAAGGAGTAGAGAAGAAGAAAAGTTAATTACAGGCTTCTGCAAAATGGCACAACAGCCCCTCAAGCTTGTCCTAACTGGAAGAGGGGAGAAAATTGAACTCTAAATGAAGCTCAGGGATTTGATTGTTCCACAATATTTGACATTCGAATTACTGAATTGAAACTTTGGTTTGCGACTCGAACGTTAAAATTTCCTCTAATTTAAGAGTAATTGGTAGAGTCATAGACCTGCCAGGGTTTTCAAACAGAAGAAGGGGAGAAACTTTTCTCACCAAGCAGCTTTAAATGAATAGTGGAAGATAAATCATAACTTTTGTGATTTCTTTACATCCTATTCAATGCACTGGTGTTATCTATTCTTTAGAGCAGAGACAGTTTTTTATTAATCTTTTCATCTTTTATATCTCTTATGGTGCCTACTTAAGCCATCATAGTGTCTCAAAAAGTAAATGAATGGATTCCTGTAATTCTCATTGTAATTCTGAATTTGACAATCTGATTATACCTACTCTGTGAAGTGAATGTTTCTGTGTGCCCTCTTTTTTTTTTTTTTTTTTGCAGAGAGATGATTTTCAGTTTTCCACATACTCATTCCGAAAGTATCAATTGTTTTGACTATATTTTAGTTGAGGTAGTGCTAATGACTGGTTGGATTCAGTTTCCTTCTTTGGTAGATTGATCCATCTACATCAATGATTTTCAACTGAGGCTGCACACCAGAATTACTGGAGTGCTTTGGAAAGACCCACATGCCTAAACTTTACATGGAGAGATCAATTTAGCAGGTGAGGTAGAGGGCAAGAGTCTTTATAGACTTTGCCTAT
>NW_024353907.1:1628043-1705566 GCF_902729225.1 Pteropus medius | reverse complement strand
CCCTCAAGCTTGTCCTAACTGGAAGAGGGGAGAAAATTGAACTCTAAATGAAGCTCAGGGATTTGATTGTTCCACAATATTTGACATTCGAATTACTGAATTGAAACTTTGGTTTGCGACTCGAACGTTAAAATTTCCTCTAATTTAAGAGTAATTGGTAGAGTCATAGACCTGCCAGGGTTTTCAAACAGAAGAAGGGGAGAAACTTTTCTCACCAAGCAGCTTTAAATGAATAGTGGAAGATAAATCATAACTTTTGTGATTTCTTTACATCCTATTCAATGCACTGGTGTTATCTATTCTTTAGAGCAGAGACAGTTTTTTATTAATCTTTTCATCTTTTATATCTCTTATGGTGCCTACTTAAGCCATCATAGTGTCTCAAAAAGTAAATGAATGGATTCCTGTAATTCTCATTGTAATTCTGAATTTGACAATCTGATTATACCTACTCTGTGAAGTGAATGTTTCTGTGTGCCCCTCCTTTTTTTTTTTTTTTTTTTTTTTTTTTTGCAGAGAGATGATTTTCAGTTTTCCACATACTCATTCCGAAAGTATCAATTGTTTTGACTATATTTTAGTTGAGGTAGTGCTAATGACTGGTTGGATTCAGTTTCCTTCTTTGGTAGATTGATCCATCTACATCAATGATTTTCAACTGAGGCTGCACACCAGAATTACTGGAGTGCTTTGGAAAGACCCACATGCCTAAACTTTACATGGAGAGATCAATTTAGCAGGTGAGGTAGAGGGCAAGAGTCTTTATAGACTTTGCCTATGAAGGTCTTAAGAATCATTAGGTCAAGGGTACAGTAGGGCTTGGACATCTGGAGTTGAGACTTTTTCACAGGATTGCTGCTCTGCCTCCATTCTCTTTCAGCTACCCACCTTTATCAGGGTGAAAAGAAGATGCTTATAAAATAATAGAAAAAAAAAGAAATAGTGTTGCTCTCTGAAAATTAAGCATTAATTCAACAAGTTAAAAAGTGAGACATGTTTCCTGGATCATAGGAACTACTTGACAAAAGAAAGGCTATCTTGATTGTAAGACATAAGGGTGTGTTGACAAATTAATTGGTCACTTCTGTAGGCTACTGGGGCTCAGTCCTATCAAGGCCCCTCTGAAGAGCTGTACGGAATGCACCTCAGAATAGATCGCCTGAGAGAACTAAGGAAAGGAGTATTTATCTCTCATTGGTCAAACAAAGTGTTCCCTGGAATGTTAACTCTCTTACGTTTCCAGGTTTGCTCATGTATCAGAATGGCTGCTGAGGAAGGTACTGTCAGTAACTTGCACATCTGGTTGCTGGTTGCTGTAGCAAATGGCTGGAGTGAAAAGATGTGCTGAGAGGATGTGGTTGTGCCCAAGAGGTATCCTGTATATAGGGACCAATATACAACTTAAAAGAGAAGTTAAGAGAAACTTAATATGGTGAGGTTTTTTTGGTTTTGTTCAAGGGAGAAATTCTGAATCTTGAGAAAATACATGTTTAGGTGACATTCTTCTGGATATTTTAGTTATAAAATTACATCCTAATTTGAGGTCTTCAAGGCTGTACAACTGGAGTAAATGCCATCTATTGGTAAGGTCTCATGCAAGGGTGTTTATGAAACACTGAGTGCTTGCCATGCCTGTGGTGTCCTTATAAAAAATGGTCAGAAGTAGATCTTTGCAGATTGATCACTTGCTTTTGTGATTTAAAACCTTGGCCACAACTTATTGGACTAGAGTTGATTTCTGAGTCAAAGGCAGCATTCTATGAATGGTCAATGGCCCAAGATTTCACCTGGTCCAATGCCATGGCCACAGAGTTGAAGTTTCAAAGAAAGCAGATAGGAAGGAGGGGAGGAAAGACATCTATGTTAGGTATGTTCAATTTTCATAGAAACACTAGTGAGGCAGTGAGAGAGATCAACCCAATGTGGTTCAGTCAAGTCTCATGATGTCCTGGAACATCGGTCATTGCTGTTGATATGCCTCTGTAGGTCAAGTGACACAGCTACCCCTCTACTGTCACACCCTCAGAACGACCATTTCTTCTTTCTTGGACAATCTGTTAGTATCTCTTTACTTCCTTCTTAGCCTTGACTCCAAACTAAGAAGGATAAGATTTCATTTCAACAATAGAGTAAACCTTGTAACCAGATAGAATAATCTAAAATGCTCTGGACTCTTGGGAAGACTGTGTAGACAACTTGGTGTAATATGGTCATGAGTTTGTTTTGTGGTTTGTTTGTTTCCTGTAAGTTTGATTTTTAAGTGCTGAAGAAGATTCATAAGAGTTGAAAGTTCTCCTAGAGAGTGATATTACAGACATTTTAGCCTGTGGGCAAACTCCTGTATTGGCAATAACTGATCTAATTATATCATTAACTTATCCTGGGCTGCTACTTTCTGATGTACTTGCTCTCATCATTACAGCTGAGACTACAAAATGAGTCACTGACAAGTCATATACCACTCTAGCAGAATGACATTTCAGACTCTGACCTCTATCCATGATTTATTTGACCGCTTCTTTCACCTTTCTTTACATCTCTAACTATAAATTATTTCTTCTGTAAGCATTCTGGTTCAGTTTATTCTTGAAAATCCATTTCCTTGCAAAATGCTGAGTGGCACTGAGCTTTTGCTATTGAGTTTGACATATCTGTTTTCCTTCTATGCCATTTCATTGTACTATATTTTCTTTTCCCTAACCTGTAAAAATCTTTTCAATACCAGAATCTTTTTTAGGTTACAGAAAATCAAGGAGAAATTTCTAGAGTTATGTGGGGGCAGTGGAAAGAAGAGTACCAACTGTTTCAGGAGAGAGTTAGAGCTGGCATGGGCCATAAGCCTCTCATCCCCATGATCTGTTCCTCTTCTCTGATCTTGCATTGTCCTCTGTCTGCTCTTCTCTTCTATTTCTCTACTTCCAGTGATACCAAGTGCTTGGGCCCCTAGTCCACTGGTCAAGGCTGGGTTTGAATAAATATAATGCCTTTTGGAGCCCAAGGTTGACTGGTGATGTTGGCCTTTTGGACTATGCATCCATATGTTTTGGAAGCACTGCAAGGACAGGATTATCTTCAAAATAATTTTTTTTTTTCTAAAAGCTGCTTGGAATGTTAACACCAGGAAATAAATTATGTACCTTAAGTAATATAATAACCTCCCTGCCAACTCATTGCATCCTTGAGCCCCCTTTATTTTAGGTGCCCAATGCCACAGGCACCACTTAAGCAAAGGACAATGTAGGCAATGAAACCTGCCATAGAAAGAAACAGTATAGGAAGAGGGGGCTTTAGCTTTTACAGGCCATTCCCATTGGCAATGGTCATCTCTTTTTGAGCTACAAGTTAGGACAATATCCATTCTTCCACCTCCTTTCTAATGCCTTGATTTTGTTCAGTTACTCATCTACTTTTATGCTTCAGGGTAGGTAGGTTGGCCCCACTCTCAGTCCCAAGAGACAGGCACTGGTTAGTCTAAGCTAGTCATGGTGGGTCTGTTTCCTTTGTCAATGACTGACTTAAGCATGGGTATGTTATGCATTCTGGCTAATACCACAAAAAAAGTCTTTTTGGGTGGTGGGCTAGACCTTCTGGGAAAAGGTCCCTTACTCTTAAAAACAGATCCATGAAATAAAAAGTCTCATCCCATCCTTCCTCTGGACATTACAAATGTCTGGATGTGACACTTGTAATCACTGCAGTCATCTGACTTTCAGGCCAAGAATAAGCCCTACACAGAGCAGATCAGGTCCAAAAAAGTCTCAGAAATTGAATTGTAGCCCTGATGCACCATGCTTATAGCCTACCTTGTCTTGGGATGGCTGGTCATATGATAAATAAATTCAATAAGTTTAAATATGAGTTTTCTGGTACTTATAGTCCAAAGTATCCTAAAAAAATCTACCTGACTTGACAAAATTTAAGACATTCTTATAAGACTGCCTTTGGCTAGTAATCATGTTTATTATTAACTATATTATACTGGTAGCTACCTTTCATTAAACATGTATTATTTATATAACACTATACATCATTTCATTTTATCCTGAAATCACCCCCATCATTTTTATTTTACAGATGAGGAATCTGAGTCTCAGAGATGCTATGAGATAAAGGTCTCAAAGTTAGTAAAAAGTGTACATGGGCTTCAAACCCCCCCTGTTTTAAACCTGTGAATATTAGCTGCACTGTCTCTACTCCCAGGGCCACTTATCTAGAATACATAGGACCTGCTCTTTCTGAATTTTTGGTAGTACCAAAGTTTAGATATTTCACTTTTCAAAAGAGCATTTTTTTGCCCTCTTACCACTCAGTCAAACCCAACATCTTCTTATAATGTTCTTTTGTCTATTCCATCGTATGGATTAAAAAAAAAAAGTAAATGAAAGCAAATAGATGAATGGAGAGTAGATAGATAGATGATAGATAGATAGATAGATAGATAGATGATAGATAGATATAGATAGATAGATAGATAGATAGATGATAGTTAGATAAATGCCGTAATAGAAACTAACAGTGCAGAGAAGTGTTATCGAGAAAATGTAAGCAAAGCAAAGGGATAGAGAGTAATGTGTTAGAGTAGGGGTGGCTAATCTAGATTGGGTGGTCAGGTTAGGCCTTGCTGAGAAAACGACTTTTAAACAGAGACAGATGAAATAAAGGAATAAGCACGATGCTCTTTAGAGGAAGAATATTCCAGGCAGAAGAACAGCAAGTGTAAGGCCTAGAGCTGACAGTATGATTAAAATATTAAAGGATAGAAAAGTGACCAGTGTGGCAGGAACAACAGTAACATAAAACTAGTGGTAGGAAATGAGGTTTGGTAGTTAGAGAAGGGCCAGATAATATAGGAAGTCTTAGGCCATACTAAAGACTTTGGCTTTTATTCTAAGTGTGAAGACAATCTTCTGGAGGGTTTCTAGTAAGGAAGTAGGTCTAGCAAATGTTTATAAGAATCTTTCTGTAGTGGATATGGTGGTGCACTGCCCAGATCCCTCCTTCAGGACTGATGCACTTATCTCCCAGCAGCGGAAAGTTGGGAGGCTGACAGCTCATAGCTGTGTTCCTTTCTGTGGCCTGAAGAAGTCCCCCTGGCCCAAAGACATGCCTCTTCCAATGACTAGGCAATGAGAGGATACAAAGGACTATCCCAGCTCCAGAGCTTTCATCGGATCAGCTGATACCTCTATTGCAATTGCATCGGAGTTCAACTTCACTCTCTGCCCAATTTTGTTTCCATCACTCCTCCATAGGTGTTGATCTCAAAGGGACCCTCAAATAAACTTTCTGCATGCAAATCTCTATCTCAGAGTTGACTTCCTGGGGAATTCAGCCTGTGATACACCTTGCAATGTGAAGAGAAGGCTATTATGTAGTAAAAGTGGAAGCAGGAGACTAGTTAGGAGGCCAGGACAGTTGTCCAAGCCAGAGACTCTGGTGGCTTGGTCTAGTACAATAGACTGGAGGTATCTATTAGATATCTGTGGATATCTGAGTGGAGATGTTGGATAGACTATTGACTATATCTGTCAGAGTTTAAGGGAGAGGTTGGGGCTAGTGATATAATTTGGGGAGCCATGGGATTGAGTATAGATAGAGAAGTGCCTGAGGATGAACCCTGAGACATCCAAACATTACATGTGAAATGTTCAATATATATTTGCTCAATTACAAACACCTGTGATCCCTAAAAGAAACATATCTAAGGGGTGTCAGAATTTGTACACTCAGAGATACTGCTGTGATTTCACTGTGACCATTCATTATAAGCTACATTATTACAGCTTTTCAATGATTATAACAACCCAATATTAAACATGAGTAATTATTTTTAAAAATTTCCTTAAATTATTTCCATTATATATTTCTGGTGTTCAGACACCTAGTTAAACAATCTGCTGCTGTTTATGTATTTGCTTATTGTCTACTACTTCCCAAAGGATTTGAGGCAACATCCAGCAGTAGAAGTAAATATAAAGTTAATAAAACAAAACAGAAAATCAAGACTTGAGTTAATTAGGAAATGGCGGGTGCATAGTAAGTGGATGAGGAGAAAGTAAACGAGCAGCTGGATATGGAAAAGACCAACTGCTATCTAGATGAGGAATCTGAGGGACTCCAGCAATGACACATTGACCAAGGCCTGAAATGTTCTTATTTTATATTGTCATACTGTCTGATTTATTACATTGGATATGCTCTTAGACTGGAATTTCTCAAAATGCACATTTGGCCCACCAAGTGGATTTCTGACACATCTCACCCTAGTGTTAATAAGCTTTATCAAAATGTGGTCAACACAGAAATAAAATCAACTCTAAAGATGGACTTCTGGGTAACATCAGAACAAGGTTACCGTAGATGTTGGGAGACCCAGTGATTTCTCCTTCCCCATCACTTGCTGGGCTCCTCTTTCTGTCCACCTCCTCAATGTCAGCATTTCCTCATGTCTCTCCTTAGCCTCCTCCTGGTGCGCTTTCAGTGGGCAACATCGTCTTTTCCCAAGATCCTGCTGACAGGGGAATGAGGGTCCCTAATGTGTCTAGTCTTCCCAGGAGCCAGCAGAGAAATGCTTAAATTTACTTTTCATGGCTTGACTTCAGAAAAATGGATTACCTACTTGAAAAAGCTCTATGAAAAAGCCCATGTGTGAGAGAACTAGAATAAAGATTGGTGAAGGGGAAGACTGTGATAACTTCTATTGACCTTTTGTTCACCCAGCAGACTGTGGCCTGAAAACCTTCCCTTGGGGCTTGTACCTGTGGGCAATACTATTTCCTCCACCTTGGGCATCCTTTCCTGATGTCAGACTGGAGAATTTCGATATTTTGTCTTCCGCCACTCAGCTCCGGAATTTCCTTATTCAGGAAGCCAAGGAGAGGAGAGTCAGCTGGATCCAGTGAAGCTCTTCCCCCACCCCAACACACTGAGGCTTGCTGTGCCAATCACATAGTATGCATGGCTGGTAGGGTGACCCAGATAGGTGAGCAGGCTAGATCAACAGGATCCCAGGTGGGGCTGGCAGGTGATTCAGTCAAGGTTTCGCAGGGACTATTTCCGGTGGATGCAAGGACCTAGCCCTCAGCAGGGGTATGAAAAGTCATATTCAGCTGTGGGTGGGGACAGAGGGTAGGAGATTGGCAGCACCTGGATTCCAACTCATCCCTGCTTCATAGGGAGATGTGGTGAGACTAGGGTAGTTAAAAGGCCCAGTGCAGACCACTGGCTTGGAACTGGGTCTCAGACCTCATCCTCTCACAATGATGGGTCTGCCTGAGGGGACAGAACTAAGGCTCCATGCCCAGTAGCCATCATCAGTCTCCTGATTGCATTTGTATAACATATTGGGTAAATGAGCATTCCATGGGAGGCTCAACCTCTTCTCCTTGTATGTGGGGCCCTCATGCCTGAGCTTGAAAGAATCCTGCCTCAGATTCAGATTACCTGTTGTCATCTTCTGCTACCCCCACCCTCCGAGATACCCTGGAAACCCAGACAGAGAATGGCTGGACACTTGCATGTCAAACTCGCCTTTTCCCCTGAATACTCTCTGACCACCTAGGCTGTAGTTTCCCTTTGTTCATTCTGGCCATGCAACTGTGTTGCTCCTACCTCAGGAGACAGGATTGCACCAGGAATGGGCTCCTTCCTTCTGTCTCAGAAGGACTGACCACACAGATCCAGTTTTCCTGGACATTAATCAATGCAGGATGTTATCTGTCAAGTGCTTGAAAGCAATCACTTGATGCTAAAGAATGCTCATATTGTCCCAATACTGTCTTCTCTCTACTTAACCAGAAATTTCTACCGTGGACAGATTCATATGTGTGGCTGGGAGTTGGGGGGCACATGGGGTGGAGGAGAAAGTTGACCTAACTTTGAGAAGCCAGGGAAGCCCTACCTGGGTGTGCCCAGTGTCAGTCTTAGCCCTTGAAGTGAGCCAGGGCAACACTGGATTTTCTCCTTTCTGTGCTTGTTAATTTTAATTTGTTAATTTTGTATTTCAGACAGACACTCAGATTTCCCTTGAGACTGAACATGTCATAAATGATCGAGTGAAATAAATAATGAATAAATGCTTCTCTCTTGGATTCCAATTTAAATCCAAGAAAGCCTGGTGAGATCTGAGGACTGGTTCTGTCAATTATTTCTTCCAGACTGACCTCTGGTTATTAACTGGCTCATTTAAATTCCTTCTTTTGTAGGCATGTTACAATGTAAGTAAAATAATTAAAGAGCAGCAAACTTGAGTTTGTGGTGGAATACATTTGTAACTATGTAATTACTATTATGATACTGGACACCATATGAAATTGTGGCCCAAGGAAATGACAGTAGATTTTTTTTTTCCGCAAGTGATATTTTATAGTAAAATTTTGAATATTAATAATGATCCTTGACCCTTGTTTGCTTATATCTCTATGTGTACCAAAAATACTAGCTTAAGGCAGTGCTTCTGAACCTTTCTCACATTGTATCACACAGAAAAAAAATGATTGCATTTGTATAACATATTGGGTAAATGAATAAGGTTACTCCTTGCCTGGAAGTGAGCATCTTGGGGGCTCCAGCCATCCAAGACTGTGTTCCTCTGCCCAGAGGGCTGGTGGCTTCTAGATCTCCGTACACATATAACCAATTTGTGTTGGGGCCTATCATTTAAGAAGACTTAAATCATCATTTAAACAAATATGTAATTTCAAATCTTTATGGAGGGAAAGTAAAGAAAATGCTAAGAGATTATGATAGAGAATTGATTGTGGGAAAGAGTTTGTCAGAAAAGGCATCTCTAAGGAAATGATATATCATTAGTGACCCAAAGGATTTAGCCAAGTGAAGAATGGAGAAAAGAATCTTCCAGGAGGGAACTGAGACAGAAAAGTACTACATATGTCTGAGAAATTATAAGCAGAACTAGATGGCTGGAAGGTTCTGAGGGAGAACGGAATAGTTCCGGGCATAGATAGGAAAGCAGGCAGGGAATAAAGTGTTCAAGGTCTTATAAATCACCCTGCATTATATTCAAAGTGTAGTGACCAGCTACTGAAAGGAGTTGGCTCTGACCGAAAGGGTCAGATCTGCATTTTTTAAAAAATCCCCCAGGCTACTCATTCAGGTGGTGTGGTAAAAGAGAAACTAGGGCACTTTGGCAGGAGATAACTAGAGAGATGACAGTAGAGAAGTAATTCAAGGTGTATTTTAGAAGTAGGAGACAAAGACCACAAACTGAACTTGAATCTTTTTTTAAAGCTAACATTTATTGTTATCAACTTTTGCCTGCATTATCTAATTGAATGTTTAGAACAACTGCAAAGCTCCAAGTAATGGATAAGATAACATATGCTCAATAGCAAGATTCAAACCCAAGCCTAGCTTGCTTCAGAAACCTGAGCTCTTAATATGTATATTCTCCTACAAATGAGGATGACTTTAAAAAGAATCTGTTTTTAAAGAAAATTCTTAGAACTAATAAACCGAAACCTGCATGTAGCAATAATAAATATTCTCAGTTCTGTGTTAAATATAAGAATTGAAACCAACATACTTTCCTGTCCCTGAGCTAAACAATATAGAAACCAGTTAAAATAACTTCATTACTTGCCCCAAGAAATACTTGCTTCTGGAATGTAAAAGTTTGACTCTACCGAAATAGATTATTTATCAAGACTAACTGCTTGCTCAAGAGTCACTTTAAGACCCCACCTCACTATGCTTACCAATCCTGAGCTCTTATGTCATAGATTCTGCCAATCCCAACCAGTGTTCTGCCTTGCAATACTGACCTTAAAAATCACTCGGCCCAAGTTGAAAACTCTGTAAACCTATAAACCCTACCCTAATTTCTCCATTTTGATACACTACTAAGTCTCTGTCAATGTGATGTTATTCTTTACTGTAGTGAGTCTAACAAACTTTGCTTCATCGACATGTTTTCTGGTGGACTTTTAGAAAGTTAACTGTTGACAAGTGTCTGATAGGATACTTTACTTTGAGGCTCTGACTCCTAAACGAAGACCTGAGAAGGTTCATATAAGAACACAGCATTCAGTCATGTACAGAGTATGAAAGAGTTTGGATTAGAGAATGGAAATTTATTTGGATTAGAGAATAGAAATTTCTGTTCTCTAGTTTATTAAAGACATGAAATTGGATTCTAGTTTTGTGCTTACGTAAGACAAATACATTTGCTTCTCAGGATCACAGACTCCAATCTTTTTGTATCTAGAAGACAAAAACTGGAAAAGACTATATTCAGATATGTGTGGTGGGGCAAGGGATGAGGAGACATTAATGAGATCATGGGATAGTCCATATGGTTTTAAATTATTAAAAGTCCTACATATTGCTCCAAATTCAGGTACCTGGAACCACAGGAATTTGAGGACAGGTCAATACTGGCATTTAACTCTTGGTTTTCAAGAACATCAAGGCCTGTGTGGTAAGTTGGATGATGGCCCTGACAAAGATGTTTATGTCCTAAGCCAGAACCTATGAATATATTACCTTATATGTCAAAAGATACTTTGCAGATGTGATTGTTAAGGATTGTAAAACAGAGATTATCCTGGATTATTGAAGTGGTCTCAACATAATTATGAGTGCCTTCATAAGAAGGAGGTAGAAGGGTCAAAGTGAGGAAGAGGTGATACATCCATGGTAGCAAGCAATTGGACTGATGTGGACATGAGCCAAAGAATGCTGGCAACTTCTAGAAGCTGGAAAAGGCAAGGAATAGATTCTCTCCTGGAACATCTAAAAGGAACCAACTTTGTTGACACCTTGATTTTAGCCTTGTAAGACTCATTTCAAAGTTTTGACCTCCGAAACTGTAAGATAATAAGTTTATGTTGTTTTAAGCCACTAAGTTTGTGGTTATTTGTTACAGGAGCAATGGGAAACTAACACAGCTCATAAAATTAAAATGGCTGACATAGCAAAAGTGGTTGGGCTGCTTGTGAGGAAAGCTGATCTGTCCTAACTCCCTTTGGCCTGTCTGAATAGTCCCAGTGAATTTGCCTTCAGGAGGCATACTCTGACCTGCTCTGCACAGTCTAAATACAAGGCCCATCTAACATCAGCAGACTCATTTGGCCCATCTAAAGGCTCCACATCTGCATCTCCCATGTTCACTAGTTGATGCTGATGGCCCATGATAGCCAGCTGAAGGCACATACTGGACAAGCAGACCTCCTTTGCTCATTTGGTGTCTATCCAGTCTGGGGTGCAATGTTTACCAGCTTAGATGTTGGTCTATTCAGGGCAGTGTTGCTGAGGTCCTTTCTGTTTAGTTCCACTGACATCCCACAACTGAACCTATGGGACTCTTAGGCACTGTTTAAGATGCCAGGCACTATTAGCCATATTTTTTTTTCTCAATTCATATAGCCCAGAATAATATTGGATATTTTGGGGATTTCTAAGATGGTCCCAGTACAATATAGTGTCTAAAAGAAACATGATTTTGACTTCCAAAGCTTAAAGAGTAATATAGATCTTGCACCACATGCCACCTAGCCAAACTTCCTAAAAACCCTCCTGACTTTCTGTCTTCCTAGGCTGTCAAGGCATCTTTTGAAAACCTCTTCTTTTTACCAGCTAAACTCCATAGCTCCAAGTTGACTTTCTGAAGTTTTCTCTTCTTCCCCTGACTCCCTTCTGCTTTTCTTAAATTAGTTCCCTGCCCTATCTAAGCCAAAAGCAATTCCACCTCTCTCAGCTCCCATTAATTTCCCCCCTCACCCATCACCCAGATGGACACAACAGAGGCTGAAGAACTGAGCAGTTTGAACGAAAATTTTTCCTGGGAGATTAGGACAGAGAAAGGCTGTGGATATTAGATATTTATATTTTTGATTCATGTCATAACTGAGAAGTAAGAAAGCCCAGGAAAATGTGTTTGGAGGAAATTATGGGTGGAAATGATACCTCTTAGTTCCCCAAAGACAAAACTGTCTTGAAAACACCGCTGTTTCCTTCCAATAGAAATCCTAAAATATTCAAGATGGCACTCTTTTTAAAAAAAATTAGGCTGTCCCTTAGCACAAGGGGCTGGGAGATAGTGAACCTCAGTTGATTAAGGTCTTGGATTGCAGAGAAAGGCTAGGTAGACAGGAACAGCAAAAGACTAAAGAGGTGAACAGTGGTCAATGGAGCAAGTGGGATTTAACATTTGGCACTTATCGATGATGCTTGTGATTTCCTTTACCATTTAGCCATGCCACCTGATATGATCTAAATGTTTGTGTTCTCCCCAAATTTGTATGTTGAAGTTCTTCCCTCGAAGAACTACACCAAATCTGCTGGTGCTTCAACAGTGAGAAATAAATTTCTACTGTTTATAAGTCACTCAGTTCATGGCATTTTGCTATAGCAGCCTGAATGAACTAAGACACAATTTCATTATTCTTTATTTCCTATCTCTGCCTTATGAAGTGTCCTTATTGACTTGTTACATAGTGACACTTATGGAGGCTTGAGGACAGATCCTAGAAACCTCTCCTTAAATCTCATGTGCTTCTGGAAACTTCCCTGCATCTTATGTTTTTTCTCTCAAAGCACTGGCAAGAGCCACAATAAATGCATTGCTTGGCATCTACAGTAGATTATGTGCTCCACGAGTTGGGCTGTGCCTGTCTCATTCACTGCTGAATCCCAATATGATGCCTACCAGCACATAGTGTGTGCTCAATAAGTATGTGTTGAATGATTGTAAAAATATAAGGTGATGACTGCTCACAAAATTTTAAAAAGTACCTTATTTTTTCTTCTATTCTAAAAGGTTGATGGATAATAGCTAATATTTATAGAGTGCTATGCTAATCCCTTACCTATATCACCTCACTTTTCCTGTTAACTCTGTAAGGCAGGTACTCTAAGTCACAGAGTAAATGACACAAGGTTTAGGGGTACCCTATTCTCTTTGGTGGCATCAACCTATCAAAATTCTCATCGTGTTGCTCTGTGGACTGTTAAGCTACCCCATTTCTCTTATTATTTTCTTGCTTCCACCTCACCACCCAAGGATACACCCATACCACTACACTCTACCAACATTTCACCTATGGATCTCAGAGGTTCTTGGAAAACATGAGGCCCGTTAATAGGGAAACAATTCCCATTGAGGTGTGTCTGTAAAGGAGTGTAAATTAATAATAGTTTTGTATGGGTCATACGAGCATTGAGTGGAGTCTTGCTTGAGCGGTCCGTGACCCACCTTGAAGGAACTCTAAGTTCTCTCAAGCCAACTTTTCATACGAAGCCCCAAAATTGCCTTCAGAAACTTGGCTCTAGGCTTAGACAACTAGTTCACTCCAGCTGTCACTTTGAGACCTGCCTTTGAATTCTGAAGAGAATAGTCTTGGTCAAGGAAATGAACCAAGCCCTGAGCTCTGATGGAGGAAAAGGAATTGTTACTGTTATCCAACACCTTCTTTTGTTTCTGGCCTATTCCTCTAATTTCTCCAAGCTAAGGGACGTGCCTTGCATTTTTATCACCACCTCAGTGCAAAGTGGTCAGTATAGTTTTAAAAAAAAATAATTCATTCAATGTTGATGTCCTGCTTACTAGAATTATATCATAGTCATCAGAGATTAAAAGCTGACAAAAGAGCTGTGATTTCTATCTCCTAATGAGGATGCCATTTTTCCAATAAAGTTTGGCACTGTTCTTGTCAATAAGAACGTTGACATAGCAGGAGATACACATTGCCTTGGGACAGACTGGGAGAAGGGTTATTTCTTGAGAAGGCTTTTTTTGCCCTTTACCAGGCAATTCTTACCTGCCCCAGGTAGTTCTACCAAATGGTAGCTGGTCTTGGTACCCATTTCTCAGAAAATCAAAGGCATCCAAAAAGAATTTGTCATTTACATTATGTAATACCAAATCTTGTATTTATTTATCAGAGACTTGAGAACAATTTGGACATGTGAACAAAACCTTCATGTCTTGACTGGTTAGTAATCTTTTAAATGAATTTGAATATAAATACTCTTCTATTCCCTAATGTCTCATGCCTGCAGCTCATATTTGACCTCCTGATTCCTGAAGACATTAGATTTTGCTTATAAAGACATTATATTATGCTTATGAATGCACATTCCTCTCTCACTTTGATTTTTCTATTATTAATCTGTAGAGGGGGCTCCTTCATTGAGCCAGAGGTTGAAATATTTCCAGAGTTCCTTCCAAATCTGATTTATTTTCTTCTACATAAAGAATAGTACAGAAATACAACTATCTAAAAGTAGTTCCTTTACCTAACAGGAACAGGTTCACAGAGATATCTCCATTCTATCTATAGAAAGCAAACCTCAAGTCCACAACATCTTTTATGCGACAAAGGACAACTATATTTTTGGGGAGAGGGGTAAAGTGAATACTATTGGTGCTCCTCCCTGGATCCCAGCTACTGGGAATTCTGGATGATCTCAGTTCACAGCAGCAGCACCCATGCAAGGTAACACCATCTCCCAGAGGGCAGCTAATGAGGGATACAGAGGCCAGATCTCCTTACCTCAATGGGAAACAATTCTGAAGAGCCTTCCCAGCTCACCCTTAGGATCTGCTTAGGCCTCAGTTACAAATGCTTTGTAGGTCAATTCTTGTCCAATCCTGCCTTTCTTAACCCTGTAGTTTTATTTCCTGAGAGCTGTCCCCAATAAACTTTCTGCCCTGACTCTTCATCTCAGTCTGTTTCCAGAATATCCAACCTAAGACAAAAGTGTGACCCAAGATATAGAGAAGCAGAATGACTTACCCCAGCCATACTGATGAGCAAACACAGAGTTCTGGCAACAAATGTATAAGTCACATAATGCTGCCATGAAAAAAACCCTTAGAAGCCATCAAGTGTAACCCACCTTTTTCTGGATGGAGAGACTGAGGCAGAGAACCAAAGTGATTTGCTCAAGGTATTATAAGCTAATTAGGTGAGAAAGCTTCAATTAGACTCCACATTGACTGATTGTAGCCCAGGCAGACAATATTCTAGCATTTAATCAGCTCCCAGGAAACTGATAAAACATGAAAGTCAAACTGAACTATGAGAATTTGGAATCAATACAAAGTGGCTTTTTAAGCCCATCATCCATGGACAATGCTTCATTGTGACTTTCTCTTGCTGTAAGAAGCCATTTAACCTTGGGACTATCGACTAAATAGAGGAGCCAGGTCTGAGTCAGGGGTGGTTTAGCACTTTATTAACCAACAAAACTACCATACAGGCAAAATCATGCTTAAATGGCAAAACACACACATGCATACTCTTACATGTAGCATTGAGGCAGATTTCAGACATAACAGTAGGCACCAAGTTCACAAACAAACTAAATGTAGTTCACAGTCCTTTGATATTTTTTCTTTGCTATAGCATAAATCCTTATAGAACAGTCGTGACAAAAAGTTTAACTTTTAAAATCTAATTCTCATTCTTACTGTGGAGTGAGGCCAACTCAGCCTCCAGAACTGTGAAGCAGTTGCTTTAACAGGGCCATGCTCTATCAATTGCTGAAACTGGCCAATTTCTTTGGGTTGGAGAAAAAAAAAAACTATAGTATCTTGGTGTTGGAAGATCTCCTATATGGTGGGAGTTCTCAGCTCCAATTTCATGTCTATGCACATCTGGACTGGCATTTATTTTGATACTCAATCTGTAGCTTAATAGGGCTGATCTAATTAGGATAAGTTAACTGGTTTTCTAAAAAGTTTGAGAAGAGGCTAAACTGCATATTCAGTTTTTCAACATTCAAGACTTGGACATATTAACAAACTGATTACTGTTAAAATTGTTGCCAGTTAAGAAGCTTTTCTCAAAAGGTGTGTCAGAACAACTTATCAGTTAATGAAGAGAAACAACTGAAATAGATTAGGGCTGTGATTTCTCAAAGCAGTTTGGTATGATATGTGGCAACAACTCATGTACTAGAGCACATCCAAGACATTGCCAAAACTCCTAAGTTAGCTAAAACACTTTCTCAATTGAAAGGCAAATAGTGGCAGAAAAATCCTTCTCTTTGCTCTCAAGATAGGCAAAGCAAAGACCTTAAGTCCTCATGCCAGGCCCATATCTTAATTTTGGATTTATGATAAGGGTAATTATGTAATACACTTGGGTTGGTTTCCTCTGGCAATCTTTAATTACCATTCAATAAAAAAATAGATCAGGTTAAAGGGTATTTGAAGATAACTACAATACGAAATAAAATACTGAATATGGGAGAATATAGAAGGAATAGACTCAACAGCTATGAAATAATCATGTGATATTTTGTAGAGGGGCAAACACAATGGTATCACTCTATTATAAAAGTATAAAATAACTGAGACATATAATGATTGACCTGATTAATAAAAAAAGATGAATTTGAATCTGGCTTGTTTAATAATGTGTGGAAGTATTTTATGTTATTTAAAATTTTTGGCACATAAAAGTGTAAGCTTCAGCTACCTAGAAACTTCATTTAAAATGAAATGCTCATTCATCAATGATTCAGGATAAGGTATTACTGCTTATCCACCACCTGTATACCCGAGTCCACTGAAACTTCTCAACTGTTCTATTTGATCACATCCATGTTAATTTTTTCCAAGATATTTACGTTAAGAAATGTTTTATGGCTGAAACCTTTGGAAGGGGTTTTAAAAATGTGACACTTTTAAAATGGAAAAAACAAGAGGTGGGAACTGTTCTGGGCCCACATTACTTCTTAGAGAACTTAGTCTTCATATGTGAAATCACTCAATTTCATGATTTCATAAAACTTAGTAACTAAAGCAAGTGAATTTATAATATAGGGTCCTAATTTCCTTTCTGCATTTGATAGTCTCAACAAATAATAATAAGAAATTTATAATATGTATTTCAGTTGTTTGAGAGACATTTTTATGCCAATATTTACTCAAAGGTAACCACGTTGAAGACGTTTAACAGATCTGCCTAATTCTACCATAGTCATAGGAAAAAAGAAAATATATATGCTACTAGGGGCCTTCAGACAGCCAGGGTCTACCTGAAAAAAGAGGAAAATACTGCTTTCCAGAAATAAGTAGAGAATGTTATCATTGATGATGACTGAAGTGATGTCTAGCCATATTCCAGGAGGAAGAGAAGATGCCTCATGCACAGTTAGTCAGAGAGGCCTCTTGAGGACAGTCCTACTCTAGGACTAGTTTACTCTGATTACCTGGGGAGCTGCACAAAAGTCACAGTAAGTCAATTTAATCATTATGCCTTGGTAAACACTGTCCTCTTTAAGAAGCAAAAAGGGAAAATATACAAAGAGGGTAGTGCTAAGACTAGATGTCTAGAAACTTCACAGGAATTAGAAGTGGTCAGGAGATTCTTGAGGCAACGACCCACAAAATGTCCCCCTATTGGTCTACCTACACTGCTTTCAAAGTGGGAGCTGCTCACCCCAGGAAGTTTTGAGCCTGTGGACTCTGAACCTACAGTTCATCATTTCCTAAAGCCAGCAAAGGTCGGTCACAGGCTGGGCCTTCACCTACTCAACCTCTACAGTAAGTTAAATGCTTCATTTCTGCAATCATCAGGCATCTTATGTTAAAGAGAAGAAAAAGAGGGCACGGAAATTGTTTCTGATTAGCACTTTAACTTCAAATCAAGAAATTGATCACAAGGCTTCTTTTATTCTACCAATCAACACAAATTAATCTACTACATAGACAAATAAGGTGGAGCTTGATCTTACTGATTTTAATGAGGGGATTCTGTAGATTACTTTAACACTGAGGCTCAACTGAGGGGTTACATCCAATGTACGTAAGAAGATCTAACGATACAGCCATTATTTGTCAACATTTTGCTTCTGATGGTACTGGAAAGGAGTAAGCATAAAACATGAGCCTGAAACTTCAGGATCGTGTCAGCAGCCTAAACTTGCATGCCAGAAAACACAAGGCAGTTACTGATGTGGAGAATCCAACGATCTTCAGCAGGCCTGACACGGAAGGCAGGTTCCTTTCCCAGAAGGTGTGGGTGATTTCAAAAGCTGGGACATCCTAGATGAATGAACATAGATCATTAGCAGAAAATGGTTGAACTGACAAGGAGGGGCAAAACATATCTGTAAAGTCAGTGCACAGATATGCCCTAGAGAGTGGCACCTATAATTACATCAGAGGCTGTAGAAGATGAAAGAGGAGAGTTTTAATATAGTTACTGGTCTATTGAGATGAAGCTGCCAAACTTACCTCTGATTCGGGTTCTTGAATGCAGATGTCTTGCTTTGGCAGCCTCCCCAGAGCATTCAAGACCTGAAAGAAAGTGTCCATGGTATTATGAAATGAGATTTTGTAGTTTTGACAGATTCAAGGCCCTGATGGCCATAGTTGAGCCCTATGAATGGAGTGAGGGGGCAGAGAAGTAGACATACAGATTTATCAGTGTCAAGATCTAGAAAGGCCAGATGCCAAAAACGCTGCTGGACTCACGAGGGAGAGTGACTCAGCTTTCTTCCTTACCTGTCTAGCTGCCCGTTCTCCTGCTTCTACTGCTCCCTCCATGTAACCGCTCCAGTGTGTAGCTGTCTCTGTTCCAGCAAAGTAAATCTTGCCTACTGGTTGACGAATCACCCTTCAGGGAAACAGAGAATTCACACAGAATTACCTGAGAAGGCACTGAGTGTTAATGGGCCACTCGCTGCCACTATTTACCCCATAGAAGACAGGGTAACTCAAATTGTTTCAAAAACTCCCATGCAAGCTAGCTACAGTGAAAGCCTCCTCCTTGTTTCCTGGGCCTGCACTCAAGGGTCTAAATTTTCAATCCAGAGAGAATCAGTCTGTCAAATCATCAATTTCTAAAGGTGATGCTGACTTTTTTCTTGTCATTCAGAATTGGAAGATAAGGACATGCATTAAATCCAAAATCAGTTTTATTTGCTGTATGTTTCCTGTTTGTAGTTCATTCTGCTCCCTACGCTGTCTTTTCAAAGGGGTGCATTCTTCATGAGATCACATCTGATGGAAGACCTCAGCTATTCAGACACTCCCAGAGAGTTGGGAAGAACTGTAGTGGTGAGTGAGAAGACAAGGAGATTAAATGATTTCTGGCAAAGAAGAGGCCTGAGAGATTATATGTCTGTCTCCTTAAAAAGCAGTTAGCATCTATAAATTTATCAGGCTAGGGACAGGGAAATGGGCCTTCTCTTTTAAAGAGGTTTTGGCGAAGAGAACCATGGTAAAGCTGCGCTGAATGGGCAACTTCACCGCCCCCAACCTTGTTGGCTTCGATTCCTACCACATCTACAGCCACTTTCATGAAATCTCTAAAGCTGCACATCTTCACCCCAAAGGCCTTCACCTCAATCCACTGTCACACAGTTTTCTAGTTTAGGAAAATTTGGCTTCATGTATTCCTGATACTAGTCTCATCTTACAGACTTCTACTTTGACTTCAGGACTACTCCAGTTAATCAATCCTGTTATCACTAACAAAAGGCATTTGATTTAATTAATGAAAACAAACAAACAAACAAACAAAATCTCATGTAAAGAAAGGGTTAACAAATTCTTTTTCCTTCTCTGTGGACAAATGGGACCTTGAGTTAACTTTCTAGCTTTGTCCCCTTGGAAACCTGATTAAAGGTATAATGCCATCTATGTTACCAGGCAACACTGTTTATGCTAAAAATGCCTCGCCAGCCCCACAATGGTAAGTTGCATCTGGGCTGGGAAGACTGGCATGAATTGTAAATACCTAGTAGGAGTTTATCACTTTGGGCTTCGTTGAGTGTGGTGCCTCTTATAACTGGGTATGTCCCTTGCAAGGACCCTGGATACTATGTCTGTGAGGCTTTTACAAGAGATGATGGCTCTTATGGAGCATGGGACTTTTAAGCCATGGTGGACTCCCCCACCCTGTGTGGCTATCACACCTTAGCTGTATACAGCAGGGATGCCTCCCTGCTAAAGAATATATGATGCTGTTCTGCTGGCAAGATGTATTTAGCCCATGTCCTTTTGTGTAGACTGGTATCCAGGGGCCTAGGGTAGTCATAGGTGACTAAATGTCTAATTGACCTCAAGAAGGATCCTTTGAGGACATTGCAGCTTTCAGAATTCTCATATGTACTGAAATTCTTAACCCATGTTCTGCTATCATTCTATGTGCTGACAGCTATTGTTCTATGTACCTACATACTTATTTTCCTATAGATATCTAGAATATACAAACTGATTACCTGGGACATAAGACATAGGAATTTTGACTACTATTTCTAAAATTCCCATTGAACTTTGCTTATTTTTTTTAAGTTTGGCGCATATCTTGTATTAATCAGTATAGTGTCTGGGTAGTACCTTCCATATTGAGTCATAATCCCAGGAGGGAAGTAGGCAGTGTAGCAGCCCCCAGAGTACTGCTCTTCGCACCAGTTCTTCTCTTCGTAGTGCACTGGCTGTTGTTCAGTGGGGAAAAAATTCCAAAGGAAAGACAAAGCTGAAATGCTGCCAGTCAACAATGAAGGCTCTTGCGTATGTTACTTTAACAAAAAGTTTACATTTTTAAAAAAATGGTGGCCCTGTTTTTCTAACACACTTAAGGAGAAATATGACAGTACAAAGTAATGGCCTTTTGTGAGGTACCAAGAGACAAAACACGTATACTTTGACTTTCTCAACCCCTTCACTAGGGGAGGGATGAAGTATTCTGATACTTGGAAGAAAGGACATCTCCACGCAAATTCTGAAGTCTTTAGACCTCAGTCTACAGGAAACCCCATCAACAATCAAGTTCTGGAAAGGTGTGACCAAATCTCTGGATTTTCTAAATAACAGATTTTAATTCCCCATCTACCAAGATATTACTGCTGAAAACAATGGTGGAAGGGAGGAGCTAGAAGATAGGCATAGTGTCTAAGAAAGACTCTTTTCAGAATCACTTCTCTAAGCTAGAAAAGTGAATGATAAGAATCTTGCTAAAGCAGGGAGAATTAAAGATAAAAAAGGTTTCTCAAAGGGCATAAGAGAAACTTCTCTGATTTCCCTAACACATTCTGTATTATTTGAATAGTTCAGAGATAATCCCCTAAAAGAACCCCCAGGTATCTGGTAAGATCTTCAGAAAGAATTTCATCCTCATAATTACTTTCAGTGGTAGATTGAAAATACTGAAATTCCTAATGAGCTGTGAAGTGAATCTACAGATGGAAAAATAAATTAGTATGACTTTGACCTGGGCAGAGAATCTAGATTGTTATATTGTCAAGTGTATATGACAGTGCCTTCACTAACAAAAGATGACATATCTAGGGTTTTAATTCACAGCTGTCAGTTGACATTGACAGAAGGGCAGGACCTTAGTTCTGGGAACTGACTGCATCCACCCTGGAGATAATACTTGCAGCTCCATGCTCTGATTACAACTGGCTGCCAGTTACCCATTGAACATTTAAATAGCCCGAGGAACCACTACATCAGAAATTACTGGCACCTAACAATAGTTCTTAATGTCCTTTTGTGATTGCTGAAGTTAAACCTCTAGTAAGCATACCCCTTATACTCTCTTCATAAGACTGTCAGGAAACCAGAATCTGCTTTGCTTGATTATTTAGAGCAAATAGAGCAGAACCTACTAGGTATTAAAACTGGGGGTTCTTACATGTAAAGCTTCTTCAGATTCTAGAACTTTGGAGTACAGCTCACAGATTTTCCTCTTCCTATTAAAAAAAAGAACCAAAAATGTTAAAGATATTAATTACTAATGAATATAGATAAACACAGTGAGTTACAGGGCTCTTGTCAATGAACCAGATTTATCAAGGAAAAATGAAAATCAATAGCTTTATGAATCTGCTCTCAAATTAACTCTATGCCTCAATACAGCCATTTGATTTAAAGATTCAACAGCATTTCCTACTTTTTTACATTTTCACTTCTTTTACTACACAATACCATATCTATGCGAGATTAAAATGGGGAAAATGATTTTAAAATAAATCCAGTGATTTTAGGAATTGATTCTAAGTCATTTTCCTGGAATATGTAGAATTCTAGAATAATCCCTTTTATAAGTCTATATGACAGTGTCTTTTAAAACATCCTACATTTATGTTTTACAGATCCTATGTACATATAAAGCTCATTCCTGAAGTGATGCCACACAATATTACGTGCCTATTTAAGTTCCAGTACAGACAGGAAATGAATGGTTCCCCTTCAAGGAGCTGTTCATAGTACAGATCAATAATTGTAAAGGAAAGGCAGAACTGGAAGTTTCAAAACTACTATCTGCCTGTCTGTCTCTCTCTAACCTAGGCCCCTCATTGCAGAGATGAGGAGATGGAGGCTCAGTGCACTGAAGAGACTTGTTCAGCACCACTCAGCTAATTAATGGTAGGGCTGAGGCTCAATTCTCCTGAGCATTCCATCTGTAGCAAGTAAGTACTCAATAAAAATTTATTGAATCAAAATCCATCCTTGGCCTAGTATGGTACCCTCTTTCTTACTCTATGAGGTAGATATCTGATTATTACCTACTTAACATGAATGTTACAAGGAATAATTCGAACATTTTGAGTCAATTAGAAAGCAAAATTATTGACAACCATTCTGAAATGCTTAATGAGGCTTAACTTATTTTTGGAACATGTAATAAAACCTTTATTAAACAGAAGGAAAGCTAAAATCCAATTAACCTACAGTACAGCTAACTTTTCATTCATGAATGATAAACCAGTAATAATAGAAATGTCATTATATACTATATTTCATATTATTAGATGAGTCAAGGATGAGTTCATTAAATACATGAGGAACCATCCTTTCCTTTAAAATTAAAAACTTTTGAAAAAGTTATGTAAGACAAGGATGTTGGAGCAATGAACTGACTGATTTGTTGAGCTCTAAAAACAACAGAACCTCTTTTAATGATGGCCGAAAGGATCACTGTGCAAATCTCGTAGTTGAATTTATTCACTGGTTTCTAAATCTGGCTGCTCATCATAATTATTTGAAAAGCTTGTTAAAAAATACAAATACTCAGGTAGTTTCCATGCGATCATTCAGAATTATAAAACTGTCTGCAGAAATTTGAAAAATGGCAACAAATGAGTGTCAGCATCTTTATTTCAGTATCCCTGGCTGTGGAATATGTAGATTCACTTTTACCTGAGAATTCTCTGCAAGAACCATTTAAAAATGCTTGGAACTATACGTTAGATAATTATACAATATCCCAGATTGCAACATGGGGATCTCTAGTAGTTCATGAAGCCCTTTATTTCTTGTTCTGTTTACCTGGATTTTTGTTTCAATTTATACCTTACATGAAAAAGGTACAAAATTCAAAAGGATAAACTAGAAACATGGGAAAAACAATGGCAATACCTTAAAGTACTTCTCTTTAATCACTTTTGTATCCAGCTTCCTTTGATTTGTGGAACTTATTATTTTACAGAGTATTTCAATTCCTTATGATTGGGAAAGAATGCCAACATGGTATATGCTCTGGACAGGATGGTTTGGTTATGAGATAATTAAGGATACCTGGCACTATTTCCTAAATAGGCTCTTCTTACACAACAAAAATATATAAGTGTATTCATAAAACTCATCATGAGTTTCAGGCTACATTTGGAACGGAAGCTGAATATACACGTCTCTTGGAAACACTAATTCTTGGTACTGGGTTTTTCATTGGAATCATGCTTTTATGTGATTGCATAGTCTTTTTGGGGGGGCGCATGGGTGATCATTCATTCGCTAGAAACAACTGATGTCCACAATGGTTATATTCCTCTCAACCCTTTAAATCCCATCCCTTTCTATGCTGGTTCTCGGCATCATGATTTTCACCACATGAACTTCATCGGAAACTATGTTTTGACATTCATATGGTGGGATAGAATTTTTGGAGCAGACTTTCAGCTTATTTCCTACACTGAAAAGATGAAGTAGGTTGAGAAAAAGACTGAATAAATATGTAAACCTTCCCAAAGATATACGTTTTCCTGAATTAAAACTAGTAGCTAACATTGCTTTTGGGGAGCAGAAATAAACATGTGTCTTTGCTGCTAAGTGATAAAAAAAATTAACAATCTTTATCTTTCCAGTAGGAACCTTTTCTCCTTTCCACCTAAGTTCTTTATGTGTAGAAATAAGAAAAATTTAAAGGCTATGTTGCCAATCTTACAAAAAGGTTTTACATAATGGAAGAAGTGTTAATCTATGTCTTTTCTCCAGTTATACCATAGGCCTGACGTTGAAATTGGTCTTTAAATCTTTTAAATATATAGTGGCCATTTCGAAAAATCTTAATAGTGGATGTTGGCCTCATACTGAACTTTAAATATTTTTTTTTAGAATTTGCCTAAAGATCAAAATATGTGTTTAATGACATCAATTGATACAGTGTGAGTGAGGCTGCAAAACTGGGAATAGCTAACATCAAGGATTTCCACTCTTGTCTGGAGTTGACCAATTTTGGGTGCTTCTCTTTCTCTAAGAAGTCCTTTTGGATTCCAATGTACTACTGGCATCTATAAATTCAGGTAATTCTGAATTAATGTAAGTGAAATAGTTTAATCTAAAGGTTTTCAAGGTTCTTGAATTTTTTTTTTTTTAAATGAAGCTTTATTTCTATTTACCATTTAAATTTTGAAAATCAAGTTTTTATTATACTTAATGCTGTATCTTGAAACTTTGTGAACTGACTTGGTGTATTTGCACTTTGAGCTATTGAAATAAATGATTTTATTTGGTATGAAAAAATACAAATACTCAGGCCCCACCTCTAACCTATGAAATTATAATCTACTGATCTCAGAAAAATATATTTTTCCAAACATTATTTTTTTTTAATTTAAGTATAGTTGATATATATTAGTTATATTAGTTTCAGGTGTACAATATAGTAGTTGGACATTTTTATATCTTACAATGTGATCATATGAAACCATATGATATTTATCTTTCTCTGGCTTATTTCTCTTAGCACAATACCCTCTAGGTCCATCCACGTTGTCACAAATGGGAGGATGTCATTCTTTTTATTACTGTGTAATATTTCATTGTATATATGTATCACATCAAACATTCTATGGGAGATTTTGATGTAATTGTTTCTGGGAAATGTTGTTCCAGTCAATAACATATTCAGAGTTCTAAGGGTTTTGCCTTATAAAAACTTTTGAGAATTTCAGCCACCATGTGGAATCATAACCAAGTGTCTACATCCAGGCTTGTATTTATTTTACTATTAATAAGGAAGGAAAGCAGGATATCCAAAAGAAAATGTCAAGTTTAGTATGGCATAATGAAAGAAAGTATACATTAGATGGTATTCCTGAATTTGTCACAGGGTAGCTGTGGAGCCTTGGCCAAAGCATTCCCTGTCACTGAACCCCAAATTCTTCTTCTATTAATTGATAGGTGGACACTAAAATAGTTCCCTTCTTGACATCACATCTCATGGTAGCTCAAATAAACAAATCTGTGTACAAATGTGGAAACCTGCAGTTTATCCCTGAATTCCAAGGTCATCAAAGTAACTCTCAAAGCAAAGCCTGCTAGTAGACTTGCTGCTTAATTTTTTAATTAAATGCAGAAGGAAGTATACATTGGTGTGTGCATTGGTCCACTTCAAAAGCTAACAAAAGATTTAGGGCTACTCTAAATAAGGGAAACCCGGAAATTCCTAGAGGCAGTCTCCCAACAGCCAAATGACTGTTTCCAGGTAAGATTTGAACAAATGACTCCAAGGTAAAACAAAACAACAAAAATATAACATAGAAAGAAATAAAGAAGAAAGAAAGAAAGAAATTATTGTCCTAAAATTGTTTTAAACTAGGCAGCTCTTGAGAAAGGGAATATCAGAGCTATGTCCTAGATAATCTAGATAATTCCCCTAATATGGTACATAAGTTGAAACAGAATGAAAGAAACACATATGTATGGATTTGCTTTTCAGAAAAAGTACACATCAGAGAACCTTGGAACGGGGATAATCGTCTTGGCAAGACGATTGGGACTTGGCCTCTAAAGACTTTTCACAGCTAATGTCTTCTATAATTTTACTCCATCCATCTTACAGAAAAACCCTACCTTTTGACCACTGTAACATAAATTCAAATATGTAAAACTAAATTAATATATACATATGGACAAGGACTGAGTTGAGGGGGCAGTAGCAATATATTTAAAAAGTTGATTTGGCCTACCTCCAAAAAAAAGAACAAGCCCAAATAAACAACCTAATGCTTCATCTTTAAAAAGTAGAAAAGAAAGAACAAATGAAGCCTAAAGTCAGCAGAAGGAAAGAAATAATCAAAATTAGAGCTGAAATAAATGAAATTGAAAACAAACAAAAAAAATAGAAAAAAATAAATGCAACAAATAAATGCAACAATAAAATTGACAAACACCTGGCTAGACTCATTAAAGAAAAAAGAGAAAGGACACAAATAAACAAAATCAGGGATGAAAGAGGGGAAATTATGACAGACACTGCAGAAATACAAAGAATCATACAAGAATACTATGAAAAAGTATATAACACCAAATTCAATAACCTAGAAGAAATGGACCAGTACTTAGAAAAATACAACCTTCCTAGACTGAACCAAGAAGAAGTGGAAAATCTAAATAGACAGATCAGCAGTATGGAAATTGAAACAATTATCAAAACCTACCAAAAAGTAAAAGTCCAGGACCAAATGGTTTAACCAGTGAATTCTACCAAACATTCAAAGAAGATTTAATACCTATTCTCCTCAAACTCTTCCAAAAAATAAAAGAGAAGGCAATACTTTCCAAATCATTTCAGGAGGCCAATATTGCCCTGATACCAAAACCTGGTAAAGAGAACACACACACAAAAGAAAACTACAGACCAATATCTCTCATTAACACAGATGCAAAAATACTAAATAAGATACTAGCAAACCGAATACAGCAAAATATTAAAAAGATTATACACCACGATCAAGTGAGTTTCATCCCAGGGGCACAGGGATGGTTCAACATACACAAATCAATTAATGTGATACACCACATAAACGAATTAAGAAACTAAGAATCATATGATCATATCATCAGATTTGTATGGAAGCACAGAAGACCCCGAATTGCCAAAGCCATCCTGAGAAAAAAGAGCGAGGCTGGAGGCTTCACTCTGCTCGACTTCAAATTATATTATAAAGCGAGAGTAATCAAAACGGCATGGTATTGGCAGCAAAACAGACACACGGACCAGTGGAACAGAATCGAGAGTCCAGAAATAAACCCATATTTATATGGGCAAATAATTTTCGACAAAAAAGTCAAAAAGCATACAGTGAAGAAAGGAAAGCCTCTTCAATAAGTGGTGCTGGGAAAACTGGAAAGGCACCTGCAAAAGAATGAATCTAGACTGTTGTCTATCACCACACATCAAAATTAACTCAAAATGGATTAAGGACCTGAATGTAAGACCTGAAACAATAAAATGCATAGAAGAAAATATAGGAACTAAACTCAAGGACCTTGGACTTAAAGAGGATTTTATGAATTTGACCTCAAAGGCAAGGGAAGTAAAAGCTAAAATAAGTGTATGGGACTAAATCAAACTAAAAAGCTTCTGCTCAGCAAAAGAAACCATCAACAAGGTAAAGAGACAACCATCTGAATGGGAAAATATATTTGCTAGCAACACCTCCGATAAGGGCCTAATACCCAAAATATCCAAAGAACTCATACAACTCAATGACGACAACAACAACAACAACAAAAAACAAATAATCCAATGAAAAAATGGGCAGAGGACATGAACAGACACTTCTCCCTAGAGGACATACAAGTGGTTAACAAATATTTGAAAAGATGTTCAACATCGCTAGCTGTTAGAGAAATGCAAATCAAAACCACAATGAGATATCATCTTGTACCTGTTAGAATAGGTATAATCAAGAGGACAAGTAATAACAAATGTTGGAGAGGATGTGGAGAAAAAGGAACCCTCATACACTGCTGGTGGGACTGCAAATTGGTATGGTCACTATGGAAAGCAGTATGGAGGTTCCTCAAAAAACTAAAAATTGACTTACCATATGATCCAACAATCCCTCTACTGGGTATTTACCTCAAAGTTTAGAAAACTCATATTTGAACAGATATTTGCACACGAATGTTCATAGCAGCATTATTCACAGTGGCCAGAACATGGAAGCAACCAAAGTATCCTACAATAGATAATTGGCTAATGAAACTGTGGTACATATATACAATGAAATATTACTCAGCCATAAGAAGAGATGAAATACTGCTATTTGCAATAACATGGAGGGACCTTGAAGTAATCATACTAAGGGAAATAAGCCAAACAGAAAAGGTTGAAAATCACATGATATCACATATGTAAGATATAAACCTAAAAGCAACAAATGAACAGGACAAACAAACAGAGACTTATGGATATGGACAATGGACTAGTAGTTACCAGAAGGGAAAGGGAGGGGGGAAATAAAAAAAATAAAATGTTTAAAAAAATATTGATTTGTTGGGATTTTGAGGCTATTATTGTGAATTATTGTGTTTTTCATAATGCTATTATATTGTAAGTGCAACATACACAATATAAAACTAACCTGTTACATATGTTTCACAAGTAAATTCTTACCTTATATCTTCATGGAGTTTAGAAAGTTGGACAGCTTTTCGAGCAAGTATGAAGCTAGAAAGAGAAGTTACATTTGAATGATTAGGTGACAGCAGTTTATCTTAAAAGTTGCCTCTTCTTTTTGAAGTGTTCTTGTCTCTACCTACTCAGCATTAATGAAAACTTCCACACCCTGCTATTATTTCCCTCAACTAGAGCAAATACCACGCTGCCTTCAGTCTGCCTCTGTCCAAAAGCCCTGCTAGGTTGTGGGCTCCTAAATGACAGGGGACCTCTTACTCAATATTTTACCCCCAAAGTTTAGCATAGTTCTTGGCATACAGTAAGAAATTAAATATCGGATTAATTAATGTTGTATTAAATGATTATCCTGATAATGATTGTTGCCTTCAGCCAAATACTTGATAAAAGCTGAAAAAAACAAATATAAATAAGTACCTGAAGTGTATGTCATGGTGGGCCACCCAGATCCCTTCTTCAGGACCAAGCACTAATTACACTCAGCTCACAGGTGAACCCTTCCCCAGCAATCACACTCTGCAGCAGAGAACTAATTCAAGGTCCCTCTCTCACCTCCACAGAATGACTGGCTGGGAGGTGTGGTGTGGGTACAAAGGCCCACCTCTTGCCTCAGTGCAGGGTACCAAGTTGGATAATGCAGAACTATCCAACTACAGAGCTCACTGTGGGATTGCTTAGGCCTCTATTGGGACAACATTAAGGCCCAACCTCTCCCTCCGCCTAATCCTGATTCCTTTCCTTATCCATAGGTAGTGATCTCCAGAGCACTCCCCAATTAACCGCCTGTACCCAAACCTCCATCTCTGAGTTAGCTTCATGAGATACTGACTAGCACAGTTCCCAAATTTAGTAACTCAGTAAAATTCAGTTATAATCTGAATTTAATCAAATAGATTCTATTTATTATACTGGTACTACTAATAGCATATATACTTTAAATAATTGAATTGTGACAAGAAGTCCTTAATTATGATACTACTATTTACTATTAGAAAGCTTTTAAAAATCCAAATGAGCTAAGGACAATTAAATTATTTCTCTATTTAAAAAAAATAGTTTAAAAATTGTATTTCTTTTGTTCTAGACAAAAAAAGACAAGGTCAAGAATGAAAATGCAAGGGCTGAAAACAGATATTCTGTCCTCTCCCTCACTCCCAAATTAAACTGTTTCTTAATTTGATTGGCAATTCTTTTGGAGCTGTTATTCGAGATAATTCTGGGAAACAAAGATGCAAAATGTATTTGTGTTCATCTAGAGAATAGTATTTCAGAGGAAGTTGTGGCTGTTTAGGAAATTTGAACTATTGAACTTTATGAGATACAGTCATAATTTTGCTTGATTTAGCACCTTATATTATGGCTTGCTAGTAATGATTTTAGTCAAATTTTAGGTTTATGAAAGAATCAATAATTTTAGATGCAATATTTCAATGGAAATTGCCAATATCTAATGAAAGATTAAAATGATTTACCTGAACACTTTTTCAGATATTGGGTGCTTCTTATAGTTCTTTTCTAAAGGGCAGTTAATGTTGGCTATTTCTTTTGAATCTCAAGTCAAGAATGAAATAACTTCTTTGATCTAATTCTAACTATAGACTACTATCCTTTAAGTTTATTCAGTGTTTTATTGAGGAAATTAAACATACTGGTATTGGGTTGGGAACATTTCACAGTTCTAAAGTACAAGTTCCTTTCTAGTTTCCAAAAGGAGCTAGTTACTATAAACACAGCACTGGGCAATTAATACCCCTATCTTCAAGGCTTTCCTTGCCCAGAGCAAAGAGCAGGGCGGAGGCAATATAGTTTCAAGGCAAGAACAGAGTGGAGACAATTGTCCAGATAAAACAGATGAGGATATCACTTTTTTAAAGCTGTTAATTTATTATTTTTTTCATTACATTTATTGGGGTGAACACACAATGCAATATACAGATAATGTATTATAGAATTATATACTTGAAATGTATAAAATTTTATTGAGGAACTTAAACATACTGGTATTGGGTTGGGAACATTTCACAGTTCTAAAGTACAAGTTCCTTTCTAGTTTCCAAAAGGAGCTAGTTACTATAAACACAGCACTGGGCAATTAATACCCCTATCTTCAAGGCTTTCCTTGCCCAGAGCAAAGAGCAGGGCGGAGGCAATATAGTTTCAAGGCAAGAACAGAGTGGAGACAATTGTCCAGATAAAACAGATGAGGATATCACTTTTTTAAAGCTGTTAATTTATTATTTTTTTCATTACATTTATTGGGGTGAACACACAATGCAATATACAGATAATGTATTATAGAATTATATACTTGAAATGTATAAAATTTTATTGAGGAACTTAAACATACTGGTATTGGGTTGGGAACATTTCACAGTTCTAAAGTACAAGTTCCTTTCTAGTTTCCAAAAGGAGCTAGTTAAAGCCCAGTTAATAAAATTTTATACATTTAAAGTGTATAATTCTATAATACATTATCTGTATATTGTATTGTGTGTTCACCACCCAAAGTCAAATCTCCTCCATCACAACATATTTGACCCCCTTTACCCTTTTATATTCCCCTCTTCCCTTAAGAACCATATGATTTCACTCATATGTGGGATATAAAACCAAAAGCAAAAAATGGACAGAATATCACTTTTTAGAAACTGCTTAAATAACCCCATATGCATCTGGAAGGCTTCTGCCACACATGTCCTTGTTTAAAAAGCTGAAGAAAGACCAGAAGGGCAGATGCTACAACATCTAACTCCCAGGGCAAGGAGAATACCAATGTTCTTCTATCCACAGTTGAACTGGTCTTGACTGAGCCAGCTAAAAACTCTACCACCACCTCCTACTTTCCTTTGGCATATAGAAGGTGATGGTAAACTGCACAAATCATTTGTATTCTTTCCTGCCCAGAGGGGTTACAGATGAAGAGGGATACTGTTCCTGTGGTCATTGTGCTGTGAGCACCTGCCTTTCCCAGAGAGGCTGGTGCTGTTTATTATATTTTACAGCCAGGGAAGTGGTTATAAAATGTTTTGTTCGCAGTCTGGCAGCACAGCCTGTTTTCTAAGTCCCTTAGATCATAGGTCTGCTCCTTTTGATTTTGTAAATTCCCTTCAATGATGCAATGTGTATGAGCTCAACTCTCTCAGGGGTTAAGGGGAAAACCACTGGTTTCTAAAAGTCACTTGATTGCTATAAAAGCTGTGCTTTTTTTTGTTGCCATGTGGTAGAATAAATAGCCCTTTTGTTTGCATAGCTTTGAAGAGGGCTAAAGGGCATGGCAACTGGGTAGCTGCAGCACTCCTGAGCAATTCCTTTGTTGGAATCCTGCTTTCTTCTCTGGATTGCTAGTCCCCAAGGGCAGGGCAGCTGTGTACAGGATTGTGAGAAGAAAGGACGTACTCTCCTTTTCCAGACACAAAACCTCACCCTGGACCATCGCTGGTGAAGGACAGACATGAAGTGACCTATTGGAAAAAGTGCCATCCATTTGAGGCCTGGCTTTGCTTCAAACTGCACTATCTAATTGGTCATCCATCTTATATCCCAGGGTAACAATTAACATATTCACATTTGCTATGCAATGATGTTTGGAATGGAGAAAAGGATAAAGCCCAGAAACCCTAACTTTAGAAGATTTTACAAGATAAAATAGTTCTCATTCCACAATGGTTGTGGACATTCTGCCTCTAGGCAGGGTTGTCTACCATACCATCTGTCTCACTTCCTCTTTTGCTGTCCTCAATATTTAAGCTTTATGGGGGAAAAAAATATATGAGCACAAGGTGTCAATTTTAATGAAGCTTCCTAGTGCTCTTGTGCCCTAAACAAAACATTAATATTTTAATACATGGAAACATGATATATTTCTGTAGGGTTATTTATCATTGCTTGAGCTTGATTCCAAAACAATATGCTTTGTCAGCATCCACAACAATACACCAACACAATTTTGAAAATGAAGACACCCAGCTCTAACCTACCCCATGATAGCGGGCAGCGATCCATCTGGCTTGGTGTCATCGAGGGTTATTGAAATTGGAGCCTCCTCATCTTCGATTATCATACATCCACAGTAATCTTAACCAAGAGAAAATCAATAGTAAATTGAGACTGATCTCATCAGAGATTTAAGGGGAAAATTATGCATATATAAAAAACTATTTTGCTAAGAGAAAGGCAAAGCATAAACTATTGGTCTTTGCCCCAACCCTAGAAGCTATTTCCTATCAAATACACACACTGACTATACAAGATGTCTGTTCATCCAGACACATGGAAAATGATCCATATAAATGACCTTTACATAAAGGTCATGTATGATCAATGGATGGCTAAAATTGTAAGATGGTCCTGGAGTCCTGGAATACATACGAAGGAATCTCATCTATGAACTCATGGAAGAAAGGGCAAGAAGGAATCCTTTGTGTATGAGCAGAAGGCTTATCAACAGTAGCCACCATATCTGCCTACGCCATGCCTCATTTAATCCTCACAGTACCCTGATAGTAGGTCTCATTGTTACCATTTTACACAAAGAGACTGATGCTGAGAGAGGTGAAGTGTCACACCAGGCCACACAGCTCATAAGCAAGTGAAGCACAGGATTATGTGACTTTAAAATAGCACTCTTTCCATAGTGTCTCTTTGTCTTATTCTGCTCATGAAGAGTAAGTGGCAGGACATATGCAAGGAGTCAAGATAATGGCAGCCCTGAAACTGATGGGATCTCTTTCTTACCTTTCATTGCCAGCAAGTACTCTTGGGGTCATTTTGTGTTGAAGGGGTTATGAGGAGGGGCTACTGAGATTTCTGATCCTTTCTCTACCAATTTGAAAGTATTTATCTTTTTTTCTGTTCACTGTCTAGTATAACATTCCTAAAAAAAGTATGGTTCCTTCACTTAATACAATTTAAACATGAATAAATGTAATTTACCCTTCTTCCTCCAAAAGGCCTCCTTGTAATACATCATGCACTTAATGACAGCACCCATTGGAACACGCTGGATTAACTGGTTTCTCTCAGTCGGTAACTCTGGTCTGAAGTGGATCTTGGCCGTCAAAGTTGGAGGGATGGCACTAATTACATATCTGCACTAAAACACACAAACATAAAATACCACTTCAAACATGAGTCACAGTATTTACAGAGGGCATGAAACATCATATTTATCATTTTGAATGACACTGAGCAGTAACACCATACAGAATGAGGCAACAACAAGGCATTCAACCAAGGCTGATAATTTAGAAGACTGAGTTGGAAACACGCTGGTATTAATTATGTCACTGCTTGGATTATATTTGGTTAGAAGCTACAGAAGACACAAGGCCTATTTAATATACGCTCTTTTTGACTAAATTGAATTACCTTATATATTTCATGATTCAATGTCTCTATGATGATGTTTTCACCTGACTGGTCAACAAATGTGACAGGATGCCTCAGCTTCACTTTGTCCCCAAGGAGGTTCGTTATCCGTTCACTCACTTGACCAGATCCACCTACAAACTTTCGTTCCTACAGAAATCAGGCAAGAAAAGAAACATTAGAAAAGTCCAAAGAAGAAATATCATATTGCCACTGATTGGAAAAACTCCAGAAAAATCACTGGCCATACCTCTACCTTCTGCATACTTAAATGTTGGAAGAACTCATTAGGACAGAAGCAGTCTACCAAGAGACCTTGATTATCATGCTCTGCAGTTTCTGGCAATGATAAGCTGTTACTAGTTTATAAAGTCACAGAATCAGAAGAAATGTTCCCTTATAATAGTAGTCCCTTGACTGAATGCAAATATCAAAAAATCTGTGGGCTTCAAATGCCCAAGAGTGCAGTGCATGGAGGAAGCCCTGAGAAACGAAGAGTGATGTACTTCCCCAGAAGATGTGATTCCTTTTTTTTTTTAAGTTATTTTTTTCTAGTTTTATTGAAACAAGGATGCACTTTCTAACTCCCCTAGGTTTCTCAAAACCCCAAGCCAAGGGTTTTCTAAGCAGATTAAAATGTTCTCCAAGAGAACAGGCTGAGGGTGCTCTTAGAAATCATCTGATCATAACCAAATGATGTTCTAAGAATCTAAATCTCAGATATTGAATTAATTTTTGAAAAAATATCTAAAAGTTTCAATGCAAGGGCAAAAGGATAAACGCTAAGCACCTGTCTATTCCTCTAGATGTTGTTAAATAATTCCCTTGAGCAGCCCTATAAGACCATGAGTCCCACTGTGATCTGCTGTATTAACCATGGAAATAGTTCCAGTTTAAGAAGTTAAGTTCTTAATACAATGTCTTTTATAAGAACCAGGGAAATATATTTAGCCTGTTATAGAAGATTCTCTGAATAGTTAGAAATACACATAGGCATTGAGGCACAGCCCAATATTTGACAATTATGTACTTCAATCATGCTCCGCCAGAAAAGCTTGCATGAGCAGCCATGCAGTCATTTTTATGCTTTTATAACTGATTTTTGTTCTAATGATACCACCAAAATTCTTTATAAAAATATTCTCATAGTATTTCAGACCTACATTCATGGTCTGTCACTCCTCAAGAAACTGGGACTATTTAATTTATAATTTGACCCCTGTTTTCCAAGACTTACTTTGAATTTTAGTGTAGTGGAGAGACCATGGACTATTTCCATCTTATTCACTGTCTACCTCCCCATGTCTAGTATTGGTTGAATTAAATTATTAACGGATAAATCTAAGTTCTTTATAAAGATATTGTGGTAATTGTTTGAAATTCATAATCTGAACTGTTCTTTCCAAAAGTTCATGTAGGTTTTGGCTAGAAGTATCTTCTTGGCTCCTATGAATGAGGGATATAAATACAAAATATGAGGCAATATACTTCAGAAAGTAAAATACAGGTAAAAAGGAATAATGTGTCATTTCTGCCTATAAGAAAAGAAAAAATACAATTGTCCTACATTTGCTAAAGCTAAGGGTCAAATGGGCAATAACTCTTGGGGCCACAAAGACATCTTGGGGAGTTCTGGAGATTTACCAGTGGTATGGAACCAGGCAAATACTAGTTCACAGCAAAAATTTAGAATCCAAAATGTAGAATTTACTATTGAAAGAGTAGCCATAAATCACTATGTGAATAGGAAGAACAGTCACTTCCATTCTATAACAGTTAACAAAATAATTGAGATATAGAATGGGACAAATAAGCCTTATATCTGGAACAGAGATGACTAAGTACAATAATTTTACAAGTACAGTAATCACCCCCTTATCTGATGGAGATATGTTCCAAGACCCCCAGTGGGTGCCTAAAACTGAGGACAGTACTGAACCATATATATACCTTTTTTTCCTACACATACATACACTTTACAGCATTTATTTGGCATATCTGAATTGCCAGCATCATTACTCTTCCACTTTGGAGCCATTATGAAGTAAAATAAGGGTTACTTGAATCCAAGCACTGTGATACTGTGACAGTCAATCTGATAATTGAGATGGCTACTGACTAATGGATAGAGAACATCTATAGCATGGATACACTGGGCAAAGGGATGATTCATGTCCCAGGTGGGACAGAGTAGGAGGGCATGAGATTTCATCTCACTTCTCAGAAGAGTGCACAATTTAAACTTATGAATTAGTTATTTCTGGAGTTTTCCATTTAATATTTCTGAATGCAACTGATCACAAGTAATTGAAACAGCTGAAAGAGAATCCATGAATAAAGGGTGGGGACAACTGTACTAGAAATTTTTGGAAATTAGTTATTTCAGTAATTTAGTTCCTCCTACATAATTTTGCTTACCACCAAAAGGAAAGAACCAAATTTCTGAAATCTAATTAATTCAAAATGAAACATTCTTTAGCTGTGAACTTATTTTTAGGAATGAGAAAAGGAAATGAGAAATTTTGTTTTCAGAAAAGTTTTTTGAGATTATTTTAAGCTGGTAACCATTCATGTTTCAAAATATGAAAGCAGTTATTAAGATGCTGATCTGGCTGAGGGCAAAAATCACAAATTTTATTATATCTGAGAATGGACACTCCATACCTGGCCCCCATTGGTAATCGAGAATATCCGAGTGGTGCCACCGCACTGCTTCACATACCACAAGAACCATAAGGCAGACACCTCGTGGGGCTCAGAGGTCACATTGATGTTCACAAAGAGAGATGCAAACTGCTTAGCAGTGCTGGTCACGGAACAAGAGCAGATGCCAGAGGTAAATACATATATGCTTCACAGGATATCATGTTTTTAAAACACAATTTAGTATGGTTAGAAAACATTTTTATGGCTTTTGAAAAAAAAAAAACTCATGAACTCAATTTCTGAAGGAATGCATATTTTAACTCTTGGGGAAAATAATCTTTTTCTTTGCTTTTAGGAAATGATAGGTTAGCTCCAAATATGCTAATCCCAGTATAGTCCAAAAGGTCAATATGCTTCTTAGGGATAGTTAAGAATATTTGCTCCCATTTACTTGAATAACCATTCTCTACTCTCCACCTCCACTGTCCTCACTCTGGTCCAGGCTACCACTGCCCATCACTTAGGTTACAACAATGGTAGCTCTTCATGGTCATCCCTATCTAGTAATCTTATAGCTCCTTCTTGATGCTTCTCTACATTATAGCCAATGAAGTCTTTTAAGAGCCCCAAACTCAAAACAAAACAAAACAAAAAACACAAAGCCACTCTGCTTAAAATACTTCAATGGTCTTCATGGCAAAAGGACCTTTATAAAAGCCGTTCCCTGTTCTCTTTACCTGGAAAATAACTTCTCTAAACACCCGCTTTTCATAACTTCCATCATTCACTGTGGCTCATTCTTGGAATATACCACCCCTCATACCATTCATCCTTCAGGTCTGCACCAATCCACTGTATATAATTTTTGAAAAGTACCATCCATCCTCCACTTTTCTTGTCTACATAGCAACTGGCTCATTACTAGAAGATAACATTCTCCCACACCATCCATTGGTTCTGTCTTGCCCCATCCTCTGTGGCTCATTGCTGCAAATACCATCTAAACGCATATTCAATCTCTTATATCTCTCCTTAACCACTGTGGCTCATTCCTGGAAGAAACCATCCCTCACATCATCTATCTTTCTTGTCTACCCTTACAGTCACTGTAGTACATTCATGGATTATACCATCACCTCATTATGGCTTATCTATTTTTTTGTACCTCCCCATCCACCTGCTTGGCTCATTTCTGGAGATACCATCCCTAACACCAGCCACTATAGCCTTCTCACCACCCCATCCACTGCAAGTTAATTCTGGAGGATACCAATACCCTGACGCCATCCAGCCTTCATAGCACTTTTACATCCTGTTGACTCATTCTTGGAAGATATCATCTGCTCACATCATCCATCTCTCTTGTTCTCGCCCCCACTCCATCCACTATGACTCATTCCTGGAAGACACCATCCCCCTACACCATCCATCATTCCTGTCTTCACCCATCCACTGTGGTTCATTCTTGTAAGATACCATTACCCCACACTATCCACCTTTCATGTCTTCCTCTATTGAGTGGGAATATACCATCTCACCATATTATCCATCTTTCCTGTTTCCTTATATACACTAAGGTTCATTCCTAGAAGATACCATTCCTTCACACCATCTACTCTTCCTGTCTCCAACAACTGGCTCATTCTTGGAAGATACCACCCACACACACCATCCATCTTTCATGTCTCCCACCATCCACTGTGGCTCATTCCGAGAACATACTGTTTTTTTTTACCCCATCCATATTTCCTGTGTCCTTACCCACTATGGGGCATTCCTAGAAAACACCATGCCTTTATACCTTCCAACCTTCTTTGCCTCCTCCCATCCTCTGTGGCTTATTTTTAGTTGACCCTTCAACTTTTTGGTTTCTGTTTAAAGACTGATTCATCAAAGAATATCTCCTTTATTTAGTTCAGGTTCACTGTTACAGTCACTCTCCTAGCATTATGTAATTTTGTTTATAATGCTATGCTCCTATTAAAAGAATATAAACTCCATGAGGGTAGGGGCCCGTTTAACAAATTCACCACCATTCCTCAGTGTTTGGTACCGTGCCTTCACATGCCAGCCCTAAAATGATGACTGAATGATCTGTAAGTAACTCAGCTACTAACACATATTCTTATTGAAGACATATACTTTATATTTTTGTTAAAATAGACTAGTGTACTTCTAGTTTCATATTTTTATATCTATTTGGAATTACTTTAGTATCTTTCAAATTGCTTCTGTAGCTGACCTCTATGTAATCTGAAAACACAATTACTTGTTTTATTGCAAATCATATAACTCTTTCATTAAAAAAGTTCTTCTCTATTCACCTACTTTTCTTTTTATGTTTCAAATTCATTTTATGCTCAAACTTGCTCTGAAATCTCTAAAGTGCCTTCAAAGGTGCTACTGACTAAAAGATCATTAGGTTTCCTCTTAACATTTTTTCTATAACTTATAAAGAAAAATGTTACAGTTCAAAATAGGATAGAAAGGATCAAAAGGGAATATAAAAAGTATATTTTAAATAGTCAAGATTACTTTGTCCAGCAGATTTTATCGATGAGATCTTTCATTGTCATCCGGTCCCATTCTTCCGCATGAGGGGCATCCCATGGTGCATCAGCTGGAATCTGCAGAGAAAGAAGGTCCCATATCCAGTGTGATGGTTACTGTCCACTGCCCTGCCAAGATGCCCTAAGAAGAACCTCCGAAAACAGGTCTCTGTCTATGATGGAAAGTGTGATTGGCAATGTATAGATAGTGGAGAGGTTGGGATGAATAGCTCTTTGGATTCTATGCCTTAATGCTGTAATAATAATAATAGCAACAATGTATAAGTGTATGTATAAATATGCAATAAATTAATATGTAGCATGGACATATAAATTAATAAATTTTGATGATGATGATCATTATTATTATTACTGAAATCTAACACCCATTCTGAGTCCCCAATTTAGGTTTGAGAGTGTGATGTTACAGAGCCTCAGACTAAGAAAAAAAACTTTGGGGAAACAAATCTTTCTCTCCTTTATTACTAAAGTGGTGTCACATATGGGTAAGACAGCTATAAGTAGGATGCCTGGCAAAAATACATCACATAAATTCTCAGTGGCATAGACTGGAAAGCACATAGGCATTAGTATTGGAGAGATGTGAGTTTGAATCCTAGTTTCTTTGCTGTGTGGTCTTGGAGAAATTACATAACCCCTTGGCACTCATTTTCCTCATTCGTAAAGTGGAATTACTACCAACTTGGCAGAGTTGTTGGGTGCCTTGAAAATGATATGCATCATTGTTCACAGCAATGTTCCCTGTATGGTGGAAGGATATTAAACAGTTGCTATTGTTATTTCAGAAACAGGTCATGTTCAAACACACATTTTACCTCCTTTCCCATGTTATCCATTGTCCGCCACAGATTGTTGTAATCCAGATATGCAATGGGGTTCCATACTGGAGGGAAGGCACCCCTAAATGGGTAAGTTCTCCCCTATAACATAAAACCAAAGGATAATTCCTTAAATTTGGATGACATTCTAAAATCCCCAAATAACATCTAAAAACCCCAAACCAAACAAGAGAAGAGCCATTTTCAAAGTAACAGGACTGTGTTAAAAGCACTGTGTTAAAAGCATCACCTTTGATGGAAAGTCAATGTATTTTACCTATACAGGCCCCAAATTTCAATAAAATTGGCAAAATTTCTCTGGTGTCTGTTACCTGTTTTTAATTTATAGAACATAATAGATTTTAACTTATTTCAACTTATATAGACCCAATGTGACCATAAAAATTAATTAATTAATTAATCAAAAAATAAATATATAAAGGTAGCTCATCCTAGTATCTAATACTGATGCCACAATACTCTCAAATCCTGACTTCCTATCTAATCTCTTTGAAGGATGTTCTTACTCAGATGAGAATAGGACGATGACTTGGCCCACATAGAAGACAGAAATAACAAACCAGAATACTTCAGGCTGTGTTTTAAAGTTCACACAGGCTAAATACAGACTAGCTAGATGACACGCGATGCCTAAAAAGTCAAGAATCAAAATATTAAAAAAGTGGATAATTGGCATTTGCCATTTTTGATTGCCCAGCATTTGTTCCCCTTTCCTAGTAGTACCCTGGTTTCTTCTTGAAAAACTACCTCTCCTCCTCTGGGGTTAGATGTGTTTTTACCACCTCCCATTACAGCAGGTGATGGGGCTAGATTCTTTCTCCCCGCTCTGGCTCCTGGTGCAGCCAGACTGTGAGCCTGTGATCTGAGCATGGCCAACCACATACTCAGAAGACTCTGACCCCTAAATAGGTCACCCAAAGACAGAAGAAGGTTGAGTCTGGGTTCTCCTTTCCTGTGACAGCATGCTGAGCAGATGCTTCCTGTTATAAAAACCATGGATGTGGTTCCTGCCCCTAACTTGCCAGAGCTCCCCTGGTCTCTGCCCACTCTCAAAATGTGGTTCTCCAGGCTCCCATCCAAGGGTGAGGGGAGAGTGAATTCTTATGAAAAAGATATCAGTTCTAGTTAGTTTCTAAGGCCTTATTTCCTAATTTAATTTATTTAAAAATAAAACATCTCATAAATCTTCATAAAGTTGCAATATTGTCTACTAATATAATTTTGCATGAAATTTTGATTTTTTATCAAATAAAAACATATTTGATATTTGTAGAAAGCTTACTGTGTGCACTACATGATGTTAAGAGCTGTGTTGGATTTTTAAAAATGGCTAAAGCAAAACTCCTAACCATCAAGGCAGAGACATAAGATATAACAGCATTTGCATTCATGTGTGCACACTTGCAAGCATGTGCAGACACACTCTGAGTAAAAATATATGGCACCATTACGTGACAAAGAAGTAATTTTTCCTTCCACAGTAGCAAATTCAAATAACCTTTGCAGATTATGTCATCTGACTTCTTATGTGAAATTGCCATATCGTAATACTATAATACAACTTTTTGAGACACCAAATCCTTTATCAACATTATCACCACCATCAGCACAATCCCATCACTTATTAAGGTCTTTCTCCATGCCCGGCACTGGCCTAAGCTCTTCATATGCGTTATCTCATGTACTGCTTACCCCAACTCTGGGAGGCATGCACTATTAATATTTACATTTTATAAATGAGGAAACTAAAGCCCAGGGATATTAGCTAGACAATAGTAGAACAGAAATTTCCTGCTCCTAAAACCTTTGCTCATACACATTAAGTTTTCTGGCCTCCCATATGGTTGATGGAAAGTTGAGATAGGCTTGTTCTAAAGACATCTTAAACTTTTCAACTAAAAGAGAACTTTTTTAATGTAAAACTTATAAACCTTCTGCTCACATCTTTTATGTTTCTAAGGAGTAAAATGGAGACTAAAATGCTCTGTGATATAAGACCACTGCTGAGGAAACAGAGTCAACTTTGGAAAATGCTGAAACACATTCTGAGAGAAATGGGCAGAGCCATTTTACCCAGAACACAAAAAATAACTATGGAAAGGGGAGAGACTAAGGTTAAGTAACAGCTCACAGGCAGCCTTCAGAACAGCTGATTCTTGTTATAATTCTTTCCTTAATTGAAATTGGGAGAAATCTACATTTTCCTTTATAAGATGTGTTTATACTCAAGTAGTAGTCTCATACAAAACTGATCTTTGCTTTAAAAATATTTTAAAAAATTAAATATGCTCAATTGTCTGGGGGCATTAAGAAAAGTATTATGAATATAATTCAACACAACATGTTCCACATTCCTAATGAAGTTCTTCTCAGGACAATACCAACCACAGTATGATTTCACAGAAAGTCCTAAAGACTCCATGATCGAGCCTTGATAAATGGAGGTGGCAGGAGAAGTGAAGAGTTCAGCCAGAGAGGAGAGTCTAGCCTGGCAACCTTTTTAGGAATTAGAGCCATGGAATATTCTAAAAAGATCATAAAAGCCTACCAAACATTTTGTTTTTTTATCCTGTTGACAGATGCAACAAGTTGATAAAGTGATTTCATTAATCAGTTTCACTCGTAGCATTTTCCGGCTTCTCTGCTCTTATTCCACAGAAAACCTAAATCTGCTCAAGAAATGCATATAAATAGGAATAGGCACCTACATGCCACCTTTTCTTCTCTCATAAGCCCCTAGAAGGCTTATTTCCTCCATGGCTTGCTTCCAAACTAGAAAACTTGAGACTGCTTTTTGTGTGTGTGAATCCTCAAAAAAGTGCAGTGGAAAGGCCTGGAGATGTCTCTTGGCTGAGAACTGCCTGCTAACCAATCCTTCTCAGTCTCTTAATTGTAATCCAGTAGCTTTCTCACAAAGGCATCAGCCATGTCTCAGTCATAAACCACATCAACAGAAATGCCTTTAACACCTAAGAGAGTGAGGCGGGAACTCTGGGAATACTTCCAAATGCTACTGCTCTTTAAAAATCAAAGCAGGCCTCTCTGCAGCAGAGGCAGGGGGGCAGCCAGGGTGGTGCAGTCTCAGCCCTGCGCAAGGAAAGACGCACTGTGAGACCAAGAGGAGGGCCTGAGAGCAGCCGCAGGGCTGCAGTGCCACTAGACCAGGAGCTCCGGAGAGCAGGGAGTTGTGCAGCCACCTCTGTGCCCTGCCGCAGTACCCAGCCTGAGTCGAATCAAGGACCAGCTGCTGTTCACCTCCCCACCCCGACTCTGCCCTCTTGCCTCCAGCCATGGTGCCCTTGCTTGCCTTGTTTCTGGTGGCCCTGCCTCTGGCCCAGGCTCTGGACTTCCATGCATGCACCTACAACAGGGAGAATTGCTTCAACCCCATGCACTGCCCGGCCATGGTCACCTACTGCATGACCACACATACTTACTATACCCCAACCAAGATGAAGGTGAGCAAGTCCTGCGTGCCCAGCTGCTTTGAGACCGTGTATGATGGCTACTCCAAGCACGTGTCCACCACCTCCTGCTGCCAGTACTACCTCTGTAACGATGCCGGCCTCGCCCCTTCGAGGACCCTGGCCCTGGCTCCCAAACTCCTGGCCATGCTCTGGGGTCTGTTTTGAAGCCTTTCTCCCCAAGACCCACTCAAGGACAAAGCTCTGAGAGTCACAACCCCACCCTCTCACCCTACACGCTCCGTCCACCTTTGGCCTCCCTGAGCCCCCTCTGCCACACCCAGGACTATCTGCCAGAGGACTCTTGGTCTCCCCACCCACTGTGTCCTGGCTCATGGGCCATGACCTCTCCATTTCAAAAGGCTGCTTTGGCACTAGGCCTCCCAAAGGTGACTGGCCTTGGTGTAGGAGCTGCCTCCTCTGTCCCAAAATGGACACCCAGCAGTGTGCTGTTAATGGGATCATCCAGCCAAGGAATCCTGATGTGCAGAGAGATGTGTCCCACCTCCCTGGAATCCCTGGGGGCAGCTGTGGCCTGAGGGCCAAGCAAGGAAGAAGGCCTTTGTTTCCCGCTGTCCTAGGGAAGGGCACCAGGCAGCCTTGGTGTTAGGACAAAAGTACCAAGGTCTGGGTTGTTTTTATTAAATATCATTCTTGCGAAATGCCAAAATGTAGCAGAGTTTTACAGATGCAGCTGTAACCAGATAAGCTTAAACAGTAACCAAATAAGTTTAGCCAAATGCAATGAAGAAGTTAACACATAGTTAAATTGTGAATATAAGCAATGGCTAAGCCTCCCTTCCCTGAGACAGCTTTGGATGTGAATCCCATCTCCTTTACTTGCTGGCTAGTAAATAAAACTACCCAAGGACCAAAAAAATATATATATCAAAGGAAAAAAACCTTGAGTAAAGGTCAAATTCATCTTGTACCTATACTCTGAAACCTTCCTACCCTTGCAAAGTGGCCTTTAATCTTTAAAGGATAATGTCTTTGACACAGCAGAAATTGTTAGTGTTAAGCAGAACTCAATGTCCCTGGAATTGTGCCCAAAATACTTAAGTCCCTTTGAGAAACCACATCTTCAGTCTACCAGTGTTCATAATAATGAGAGACTATTGCCAGATGATAATAGTTTATGGCTCCCACATCATTCTTTATTGTTGGTTGTATAAGATAAGCCAAGTTTATAGTAAGCAAGTAGCATTTACTGATTGGCATGCTAGAGAGTTTCATCTCTCTATTTTTACATTATAGTTAAACAAAAGGAAGTGAGTGTTATTAAAGAATATCACAGGCCACTGAGGAAAGCTGCCAAATATTTTTCTTTAACCATCTTGAAAATAAACAGACATGTTTTGGATTTGTTTAGGAACATGTCTGCACAACCCATATGAATTCCCTGGCACCCTTTTAGTCCCACTGTTTTGTGACAAGCCTCTAAGAGAAATATTTTGGTTGTTTCTTTTCTATAATTCATAATAATGCTTTAAATGAAGAAATCATCTAAAAAGTGATCCATCCAGTAGGATGGCAGTATTGTGTTACGTTAGTTGTTAAAGAAATCATTTTTTTTCCTCTTTCAAAATGCAGGTAGTCAAGCTCTCTTCAGATATACAGAGTTCTACTCTACCTAGAAAAAGCCATCATAATCGACATGAAAAAAATCTATCCCGCTGGAATGCCATTAACTCAGGAGAAATAAGCAGATAAAAAAAAAGACAAAAATGTTACACTGAGGACAAGTGGCCGCTTTTCTTTAACAGCATTAAGATATAATTGACATTATCTATAATCCATCCATTAAAAGTGTACAGTTCAATGGTTTTTGGTATATTGAGTCATGCAAACATCACCACATCTAATTGTAGAGCATTTTCATCACCCCAAGAAGAAATCCTTATCATTAATAGTCATTCTCCATTCTCCCCCACCCCATTTTGAAGAACTGCCAAACTATTTTTCAAAGCAGCTGAATCATCTTACATTCCCACCAGCAATGTATGAGGGTTCCAATATCTCCATATCCTTGCCAACACTTGTTATTGTCTGTCTTTTTTATTCTATCCATCCTGGTAGATATAAAGCAGTATCTCATTGTAGTTTTGACTTGCGTTTCCCTAATAACTAATGATGGCCAAAATCAAATCAGGTTTGATGAGTGGATATTGTTGAGCTCATCTTTGCTGCCATGACACTTTGCATGTGGGCCTATTGAGCAAATGGCAATGGAAAGAGATGGTGTGGTGGCTTTGTAATGTTTCAACTTGTTCAGGCTAAACTGAATTTCCCAGAATTTTTTCATATATATTTCTAGTAAGGATAGGTCACAAGAGAGATTCTTACATGAGATTTAGAGAGCAAAAATGAAGCAGCATTCATCTTGTAGTTTGCAAACACCGTTGCTTACCCTCAAGGCCCAAGATAGTGGTCCATGGCACCTGGCCATTTTCTACACTGTATTAAACTGATTTATGTACATGCCTTACTTTCCTGAGTAGTCTCAACACACCTAAGAAGAAAGACTATGCCTCACACGTGTTTTTATCACCCACATTGACTTGTAAGTAGTATGGTTCCAAGAAATGCTCATTAAATGAAGAAATAAGAGGGGGAATGGAATTCTTGCTTTTATAGCTCATCTTGTACCACATTTGGCTCTTCTAGGCCCCAGAAAGGGTCCAGTCATTTTCTATGCAAATGACTCCCTCTTTTTTCAACTCAGACAAGACCTTCTAATGAATGACAATTTAAGACTAATTTTAATATCAATTCCACATACATACCTTTTCTAAAATAGTCATAATTAATATTACTATCGAATTTACTATAATTCACTATGTGTAAGATGCTGAAGGGAAAAGAAAAAGATGAAAGACTCAGTCTCTTAGGCAACATAGTTCTCTAAAAACATTTCCTGTGTTAGCATTTCTCACTCTGATCTTTATGGATGCTGTATGAAAATGGGTTCCATGGTCATAAATCTGGGAAATCTTGGCTTATAGTTAGACAGTTTTTTTCTATATTGCCAGTCCTCATAGGACTCCTAATTTACTAATGGATATCTTGGCTCTCAAAGAATATGGAGCACTTCCAAAATTTATCTGACAAATAAACCCTCTCTTTGGCAAAAAAGTTTTGGGATTAACATTGCTTAGAAAATATTCCCTTAGGTATTCTTTCTTTGTATTCTGGCTGGCACTGGCAGGGCCTGAGAGAACATGGGAAAACATGGGCTAGAAAAAGGAGCTGCAATAACCAGCTTTATTTTCCAAATGCTACAAGTGGGAATATATTTTCATGTGGCCCTCTCCTGGGCCAGAGGATACATCATCCCACAATACTGAATCAAAAAGGAGAAATAAAACGAAATCGTTTGCACATCTAACTAAAATTGCAAGTACTCTGTGCCAAGTCTTGGGCCTGGGCCTCTGCCCCTTGAACTGGGCAGTACAGAAAGTATGTCACAATAGGTCAAGAGTGTCAAGGGCAAAGCAGAGCTTCTTGCCAAATAGGCTGTTGACTGAGTGTATTTACCTTATGTATCCCAGTTACTAGGCAGATATAGCCAGGCTCTTCTACTGGATGGATTTACCTCAGCAATGGTTTGTGTGATTATGATGTTGAAGACATGATGAGGGTTTGCAGTGGGAGGAAGGGTGAACTAGGAGCCATGAGATTCTTAGCATCATCTTCCCAAAATTTGTATATCAGGAAAGTATTTTTTTAAAAAAAATCTACAAATTGGGAAAAGTCACAGATACTCGGGACTTCTTTGGTGGATACCTAAATAATTATGTAGATTGGCAACTTCACCTGTCTGTCCCAGGACTATCTGTCCCAGGACTACCTTTATCACTCACTGCTGGTCAGCAATTGTGAGCCAATAGTGATTTCTTCTCATTGTCTCTGAAGTCTTATGCCTTTTCAGAGACATTTATCTGCTGGATATGGCAGTGGAAACTAGGCCACTGGGTAGTTCGGTAAATACACAAAATTAAATCTCAGCTAAGGTTCACTGTGTATCATTTGAGCCTGACAAATTACATGAGAGTGATAGGAACAATAGAAAATGGACTAGTAGTTCAGTAATTCTCTGAAAAGTCTGACATGAGAAAAGTCATTTAAATTAAAAGGACTCAGTTTCACAGCTTTCAGGATGAAAGTGTTTGTTACATTTAACTATAATTAACATTCAAATTTTCTGGGATTCCACCTAAAATTTTCTTCTGGTTGCTTTAAACCCAAACACTAAGCAATAAACAACTATAAATAAACAGACAAACAAACAAACAAACAAATAAAATGCTATGGAAACTACTGAACTGCTCAAATACAAGTATCTCTTTTGAATTTCAAGTTCTGTGTTTGCTAAGGTTAGTTATCAACTAGGTTCTCACATCTGTCTGTCTGTCTGTCTGTCTGTCTCTCTCTCACTCACTTCTGTAGGACTTAGAGCCAAATAATTGCATTCAAACAGTTTTTCCCATCTCTAAGGTAAGAATAACTGTCACTTACTAAAACTTTGAAGTTCGCTAGGTTTTCAAAAGGTATTTGTTCATTGAGTTTGACAGAGAAGTGAGAAAGCTTGGAGTTCACACCTGAGACAAAGGGCTATATAGTAGCATCAATCCTGTTAAGTGGTAAGACAGGGAAATGACCAAAAAGATTATCTGACTGGGTCAGTGTGTGCTCATGGGACAATGTAACTTCCTTTCTTCATAAAGTTACCAGAATGGACCAGGTATGAGAGTCATTGGAAATTAGAGGGGTTTTAAGGTTTTATCTATTAGAAGGCTACTCTGAAAAAAATTGAAAATTCAGGACTTCTCTACGGCCATACCACCCTGAATGCGCCCGATCTCGTCTGAAAACTCAGGACCAATAATTAAGCCTTTTGGTTGGGGTAATGGGTGCATTCTCTGGGGTGGGGGTAGGGGTTTCAGAAGGGAGAAATAGGAAGGAAGTAGAAAGCAAAGGGGTGGGAGGAAGGAGGAGATTTTAATCTCAAATTGGCAACTACATTCTAACCTGAAAGGTCAAAGTCTCCAAGAGTTGGGTTATTGTGGAGGCTAGATCAATTTCTCTTGAGGAAGTTGTTTATGTAATGTTTCATTCCATTCACGAGGTTCCTTTTGCTATTAAGCAAAAGGTCGAGGCCCCATTTTGCAAAGTTTCGGAACCTTAGTCAGAGAAATCCTTTGTTCTCTGACCTAACCTTTCTATGCTGCCAGGGAAGGCCAGTTCAAGGCAGAAGGGTGACTCTAGACTACTTCTCATTGAATAGTTAGAAAATAATTTCTGTAGTAATCAACTCCCCATTAAAAATGAATGGAAGGAAGATGAAAAAAGTTCTGTAGAGGGATGGTGGTAGCACAACAATGTGAATGTACTTAATGTTGCTGAATTATACACTTGAATATGGTTAAAATGGCAAATTTTGTTATGTGTATTTTACCATAATTATTTAAAAGAAAAAAATAGAGAGAAGGAAAATATATAATAATTAATTCAACTTTGCTATATACTGGGCTGTCACTTCAACTGAGTAAAAACTTTGTTCTCTTAGAAACTAAGTTAGAGATTTGTCCCTGAAAGTTTATAAGAAAAAGGAACCTTTGTGATAAAATGGCTAATGCTGATCTTAGCTTTCTAAAGAGTACAAGGCTTTATGAGTAATTTCGGTCATTAAGCTTTCCTGTGACCTAAAATAAATAAATGGAGGGGAAAATAAGAAAGGAAGTTAATAAAAACTATTTTTTACAAGCTATGTCAATATATCTTTATACTGAATACTTGATAGATCAAAGTGAAAATGTGTAAACATTTTCAGTCTCTCTACTTTTAAAAACCTATGTATAATTGTAATTTAGAGAAAAAAAATCCCTCTTGCATTACCTCATTTCCACAACAAAAACAGAATTTCTTAACATGAGCACAGGCCTATTACCACTTGCTTGTCCTTACTTAACTGTCTTGTTTTCATCTTTTACTCTGATTTATATGAATTACCTTAAACACTTTTTCTTTCTTTTGAAAATCAAGCAGGGTATCATGGCATAAAATTGATACTCTTATATCAATCATACTTTGACTAATAAGTTTACATAAATCATTTATCAGAAAGAATATATAGCCAACAATTCTAAACCATATCCTAGACCTCTGGACTTAATATTTTAACACAATATTACAATCCATCTGTAGTCTTAAGCCTGGTGAACCTAACTGGAGTGGCCTGGGGGTTGCTCAGGTGGCAGGTGTTCACTGAAGGCCAGAGGAGCTACAGATCTATGACTCAGGGTCCAAGAGAAGAGAATAAGTCAGTTTGGTATATGGCACCACATATGGCTCCCAGACACTTACATGCACCTGAGGTTCAGAGAAGTCCCTACTGTCAAAGGGGCAGTTAGCCTTTGTCACATTTTGGAGCAGTTTATAGGGGAGTTCACAAGTTGACTTTCTGCCCATAGAATAAGGAACAATGTGATGTAGCCCACAGAACCCTGAGTATAAGAGCTGGAAAGCCTCACTTTGGCTCCTCAATTCTCTGAACCTCAGTTTACTCATCTGTAAGATGAGGGGAAACAATGCTTATTTATAGGATCATTTGGATGCTGAAATAAAGTAAATCATATATATAGGCACATTACAGGTGAAAAGCAGTACAAATGCATAGCATCAGGTAGGATGAATTTAGGTGACTAACAGAAAAGAGACAAAGATATGACAAGAAGTATCCCTACAAGTGTCTAACACCTTTGTCTTCTTGAGCTTCCTACAAAGAGGGGCTGAAAGTAAAAGTATAACTTTCTTTGAAGACAAAAGAAACACCTTTCATGAGTTGGTATGGAAAGGTGTTAAAGGCAGGTAAAAATCATGCACCGAGAAGACATAACATTTATTAATAACTATGCTCCCAAAAAGGGAGCCCCGAAATATGTAAAGCAATTATTAACAAAACTAAAGGGAGAAACAGACCAAAATACTATCATAGTAGGTGACCTAAATGCCTCAATATTAGAAATGGACAGATCATCCAAACAGAAAATCGATAAGGAAATAACATCCTTAAATGACACATTAGACTAACTGGACATAATTGACATTTACAGAGCTTTCCATCTCAAAACAACTGTTTATATATTCTTCTCTAGTGCACATAGAACATTCTCAAGGATGGATCACATACTGACACACAAAGGTAGCCTCAACAAATATAAAAGGGTTGAAATCATACCAACCATACTGGCTGATCATAATGATTTGAAACTGGAGATCAACTGCAAAAAGAAAGCAAGAAGAACCAAAAATACATGGAGATTAAACAACATGCTACTGAAGAATAAGTGGGTCAGAGAAAGAATAAAAAGAGAGATCAAGAGATACATAGAAATGAATGATAATGATAGTATAACATATCAAAACTTGTGGGACATGGCTAAAGCAGTCAAAAGAGGAAAGTTCATATCATTACAGGCCTATCTCCAAAAACAGGAATGTGCCCAAATAAACAACCTAACGCTTCATCTTAAAAACCAGAAAAGGAAGAACAAATGAAGCCTAAAGTCAGCAGAAGGAAAGAAATAATCAAAATTAGAGCAGAAATAAATAAAATTAAAAACAAACAAAAAATAGAAAAAATAAATGCAACAAAGAACTGGTTCTTTGAGAAGGTTAATAAAATTGACGAACCCCTGGATAGACTCACTAAAGAAAAGAGAGGAAATACACAAACAAAATCAAGGATGAAAGAGGGGAAATTATGACTGACATTGCCGAAATACAAAAGTTCATACAAGAATACTTTGAAAAAGTATATAACACCAAATTTAATAACCTAGAAGAAATGGACCGGTACTTAGAAAGATACAACCTCCTAGACTGAATCAAGAAGGACTGGAAAATCTAAACAGACAGATCAGCAGTATGGAAATTAAAACAATTATCAAAAACCTACCAAAAAGTAAAAGTCCAGGACCAGACAGCTTCAGCAGTGAATTCTACCAAATATTCAAAGAAGATTTAATACCTATTCTCCTCAAACTCTTCCAAAAAATTGAAGAGGAGGCAATACTTCCCCTGTCATTTTATGAGGCCAGTATTACCCTGATACCAAAATCTGGTAAAGATAACATACACACACAGACACACACACACACACCCACACACCCACACAAACACGACTAAGATCAATATCTCTCATTAACACAGATGCAAAAATACTAAATAAGATACTAGCAAACCGAATACAGGAAAATATTAAAAAGATTATGCACCATGATCAATTAGGCTTAACCCCAGAGGCGCAGGGATGGTTCAACATACACAAATTGATTAATGTGATCCACCACATAAACAAATTAAAAAATAAGAATCATATGATGATATCAATAGATGAGAAAAAACCTTTGACAGATACAGCATTCATTTATGATCAAAATACTTAACACAATCTGTATAGAAGGAAAGTATCTTAACATAATAAAGATCATATATGACCAACCCTCACCAACATTATACTTAATGAGGAAAAACTGAAAATCTTCCCTCTAAGATCAGAAACAAGGCAAGGCTGTCCACTATCGCCACTCTCGTTCAATATAACATTGGAGATCCTAGCAAGTGAAATCAGTCAAGAGAAAGATATAAAAGGCATCCAAATAGAAAACGAAGTCAAACCGTCAGTATTTGTGGATGACATGATTCTCTATATAGAAAACCCCAAAGACTCCACAAGAATACTATCAGAAACAATAAGCAAATACAGTGAAGTTTCTGGATACAAAATCAACATTCAAAAATCCATAGCATTCCTATACTCTGATAACAAAGTGTCAGAAAAAGAAGTAGAAAAAATAATTCCTTTTGCAATTGCAACAAAAAGAATCAAATACCTAGGAATAAATCTCATGAAACATGTGAAGGACCTATATAATGAAAACTATAAGACCTTAGTAAAAGAAATCGAAGAAGATACAAAGAAATAGAAAGATATTCCATGTTCTTGGACCAGAAAAATCAACATAGTTAAAATGATCATATTACCTAAAGCATTATATAGATTTAACACAATCCAAATCAAAATCTCATTGGCATCTTTTAAAGAAATAGAACAAAAAATCATCAGATTTATATGCACGAAAGATCCCAAATTGCCAAAGTCATCCTGAGAAAAAAAGAACGAGGCTAGAGGCATCACTCTGCCTGACTTCAAATTATTCTACAATGTGACAATAATGAAAATGGCATGGTATTGGCAGAAAAATAGACACATGGACCAGTGGAACAGAATCAAGAGTCCAAAAGTAATTCCATATTTATATGGGCAAATCATTTTCGACAAAAAGCCAAAAACATAGAGTGGAGAAAAGAAAGCCTCTTGAATAAGTGGTGCTGGGAAAACTGGAAAGCCACCTGCAAAAGAATGAAACTAGACTGTTGTCTAACACCACACATCAAAATTAACTCAAAATGGATTACGGACCTGAATATAAAACCTGAAACAATAAAATGTATAGAAGAAAATATAGGAACTAAACTCAAGGACCTTGGACTTAAAGAGGATTTTATGAATTTGACCTCAAAGGCAAGGGAAGTGAAAGCTAAAATAAGTGAATGGGACTACATCAAACTAAAAAGCGTCTGCTCAGCAAAAGAAACCATCAACAAGGTAAAGAGACAGCCATCCGAATGGGAAAATATATTTTCAAGAAACACCTCTGATCAGGGCCTAATACCCAAAATACACAAAGAACTCATATGACTCAATGACAACAACAACAACAAAAAACAAATAATCCAATGAAAAAATGGGCAGAGGACATGAACAGACACTTCTTCCTAGAGGACATATAAGTGGTTAACAAATATTTGAAAAGATGTTCACCATCGCTAGCTGTTAGAGAAATGCAAATCAAAACCACAATGAGATACCATCTTGTACCTGTTAGAATAGGTACAATCAAGAGGACAAGTAATAACAAATGTTGGAGAGGATGTGGAGAAAAAGGAACCCTCATACACTGCTGGTGGGACTTCAATTGGTACAGCCAGTATGAAAAACAGTATGGAGGTTCCTCAGAAAACTAAGAATTGATCTGCCATATGATCCAGCAATCCCTCTACTGGGTATTTACCCCAAAGACTTGAAAACCTATATCCTAAAAGATATTCGCACACTGATATTTATAGTAGCACTATTCACAGTGGTCAGGACATGAAAGCCATTTGCGACAACATGGATGGACCTCGAGATAATCATGCTAAGTGAAATAAGCCAGACAGAAAAAGTTGAAAATCACATGATATCACTTATATGTGAGATATAAACCTAAAAGAAACAAATGAACAAGACAAAAAAACAGAGACTCATTGACATGGATTGTAGACTAGTGGTTACCATCGGGTAGGGGGTAGGGAGGAGTGGGGAGGTAGACGGGTAAAGGAAGTCAAATATGTTTTGACAGAAAGTTATCTATGCGAGGTGAACACACAGTGTAAAGTACATATGTGCCTTATTGTTAAAGTGTACAGCTGAAACTTACTGGATTTTGTTAACCAATATATATATATTAAAAAGAAATATTCTTAATCAAAAGACACACTAATATAAAGCAGGGGTCAAAGGCAGTTTTACCCTGGCAAACGATAAGACAAACAATAACCAAAAAAAAAAAACCACATCCTCTGCTTTCAACATAACCTACTGGCTAAACCAAAGTTCACCTCTAAAGAACAAGAACAGCAACAACACAATCACTTAGCATTCTGGAACACGCATAATCTGAAAAGCCTTTGATTTCGGTCATTGGAGTAAATGGCTGTAGGAAGAATAGAATAAATACAAGGAAAAATTGCTTGCTAAGCTGTTACTATCAGGGAAGCTTATGTTGTTTCAAATATATCTTTATCACACTATTCTGTAAAAATAAATGTGTGGTATATATTTATAGTCTTTAATTTTATTTAAAGACTGTGTGAAAGGCAAGGAGAAAGTGAAAATGCATGAATGTGCCAATTTCTCCTTCAAAGCATCTTCTGTAAAATACCTCACTCCATCTCTGGCAGTGTTCTCCATTTCCACACACTACCTACATTATTTTGATCTGGAGAAACTGATGAAAAGAAAAAAAAAATCAAGGATTTCCTCCTTCCTTTCCCAAGACTTGGCACTGAAAAATTTAACAAAACATCTCCACAACCAATGAAACTCATTCATAAAACAATCCTAATGAGGTGCATCTTATTTAGTAATGCCAGTAACGTATCAATCAATCCCCAAGAGGCATTCAATTCTCCTCGCTTCTTTATACCACCCAAAGAAAAAGAATCAATAAAGAGGACTTTTTAAACATATCTAGCTGATGCCACTTTAAATCCACCTTTCTGATTAAAGACATATGATTAATTTATATCAATTTCACAAATCAGATAATTTCCCAAGTGAAGCTGTATCAAATTATGACATTCATACAACCTATTCACTGTTGAAACTAGTTAAGAAACTATTATGTAAGAACCAGGATCTATTAAACCAGAATTAGAATGGGGATTCTATTCCCAAGATTCATGATGGACAAAGGCAGAAATGTTAGCCAATATTATTTATTTATTATTGTTGTTTACTTATTTCCTCCCTTTAGATTGCAAGCTTCACGTGAGCAGAAACTTTGATCATGTGCCCACCACTGTATTTCCAGCCTGGAACAATATCTGGTCCAGAGTAGATTGCTCAGTAACTATTTAACTGAAGAATGCATTTAGCATAATGATGTGAAACTTCTATGACTGAAATGGACATAGTCTCTTGGGTAAGGGACAGGGCTGAAACATTTAATAGTTGAAATACCATTAAACATCTATCTCCAGTGCTCAGCTCAGCTCAGTCTTGAGACTCCATACGTTCATGTCAAAACTTGCACTGTAAACACAAGCTTGCTTAGCCAAGATCAAAAACAGTTCTTTGGTGAATACTGACTATCATCCTAAAGTAGATTGAAACTGCATGCACCACAGTCTACTGACAGAAGAAACAATTGAATTGAGGCATTCTTTCAGGCTGCACATTGGGAAAATAGAAGAGCTGAAGCAATCTGGATCATAAAGAATACTGCTTGGTTTAACTAGGCAGTGGCAATCTTCCAGTGATTCATCCACTTCATTACATTGTTATTTACTAAAAAGAATGCACTGTATTATATTGCAAAAACCAGGGTTGTCAAGAGAGATACTATAATTTGCATTATTAATGCACTACACTATCATGTTAGGAAAAAGTCCATTTTTCCCCCCTAGAAGTGGACAGAACAGTGAGAAATTAGATATTTTTAAATAAGTGGACTTGTTCTTTGCTGTATAGTTTACTTACGATCTTATCTGGAATATTTAACTAAATATCTTCCTGTTTTTCTCTAATCTGGCCTACTCCCTTTATAGTTTCCTGGTTGTCATAAAAACATTGATTATATTGTCATCGTAGAAATATGATATAATTAGAAACACTAGTAGAAATGAAGCATTCATTCAGATAAAATAGGCACCAACTAACCCACTACTTTTTTATCTTAACTGTCTACCTTGGGTAAAGATATGTTTTTTGGCAGGTTAAAGTATATGAGAGGATGGTTAAATGGTATTTATATTCTCCATCTTTTCATTAGATGAGATTACATCTTAAATGACAAGAACAGTATTAAGTATCTTAAATATGTGCTTATATATAAGTACTAAAATCTAAAATAGAACTTCAACATTCATTGTCTGGCACTTAAATGACTGTTTTACAGTTACTACATTGATCACAATAATCAAGACACAGTGATTGTATTATAGCAGATAGCTACATTGCTCTTCCAGACTCACAGGCCTAAGGTCTGAGCAAAATGATCCTTAGCATCACATTCAGGGACATAGTGAAGGACACAGAATGACTCTTAGCAGAGAGCCCTCGAAGAAAACCAGTACAGGTACAAACCATATGCAATCTTCCTGGAGTTCAGAGCCATACCAAAATCCCTGACATGGGAATCTGGCATGGTAAGAGACAACACAGAAAAGTGGAAAGGCCTTGACCTGAAATCCAGCTCAGTGACCCTTACTTGCTGAAGTAGATTACTTGCCTTCTGAGCTTCAGTCCATTTTTGTGAAATGGAGCCCCTGCCTTAGGGTCCTTGTGAGAATTAAAAAAAGATAATAGAGGTGAAGACTGTGGCACAGGGCCTAAACATATGAGGATCTCCAGTAAAAGAAAGCTAGGGTTGTCATCACTACAGGAGTGCTGCTGACCTTGAGGTATCAACCACTGTGGCTGCAATTTCAGTGCGCTCTTTGTTGTCCAAAGTGTAGATTAAGCAGGAGTTTTAGCACCAAGCCTGCTATATGCTGCATGTTCAATAATTATGACAGAATATTACTATTGTGTTGATATGCATGGCAAAGATCCAGAGTTTAATAATGCCTTACATTCTTGAAAGCAGCCTCAGACTACCAAGTCCAATGCCACGAGATGCCATTTCTAGTAGGTTATGTGACAGCTCAGTCATATTTGTATTTTGGGGAAAGAGGAACGTGATGGCAGTTTAGTGGCTTTACCTTATGGAAAGCTGTTTCTTAGGAATAGGACTGTAGAATAGGATATGTGGCCCTAACCTTAGACAGAGGGACTCAGCAGCAGCAACAAAGAAAGTGACTCTGGATGTTATTTTTAATATATTTCTTCCCTTACTTAGGCACTTGTTGTAGCATTTCCTTATGTCTTTCTATGAGTTCATCCTCTACTAATGCTTGCAGCAGGACCCTCTCAAAGTATAGAATAATCACAGCTAGATTTCTGAATGTAAGCCTCCCCATGAAGCCCAGAAAATTCCAGAGGCATCAGAAAGGCTGAACTAAATTTACCTAACTTGTTAAGGTTCTGTCAGGAAGGCTGGCCAGCATGCCATGATCTGTTGATAACTTTCAGGCAAAGTCACAATTCTCAAACAGCACTTTTACATTTCACACCCCACCCCCACAGCCCTCAAACCCCTTCTCCTTGAGGAACAATGAGTTGAATTATCACAAAAGCTGACTGGGTGTTGTTTTCAAAATCTCGATCTTTGCATCAAGTTTTAGAGTGGGAGACTAGCAGGTACTTAGGTGGAGGACATAGCTACAAATTTTCAGTTTTTCCTTTTCAAAATGTATATAAAGGAACATGGAACAGAGAGAAGAGTAAGAAAGTGAAAGATACAAAGATACATGGTCTTTCAATAACTGTATCTATTCATCATTTGAGCTGGGATTCAGTGAAGTATATGGAGATATACCTTACAATGGATGTGTTCAGCCAAATATTAGAGGCCCAGAACACTTTGTTCAGGACCCTCATTTTCATTTCATAGGCCATATATTGAGATCATGAAGAGCATGCAGTCAGTGTAGACAGACTGTTACTAGTTTTACTACCTCTCCAAACCTCAGTTTTCTCCTCTATAAAATGGGGATAATTGTGCCTACCTACCAAGGTGGATGTAAGCATTTAATGAATATTGATGCATAAAAAGCACTTGTTTATTGTGAGGTTCCAGGGAAAATAAAAATCTCCCAGCACCTAAATGTTAGGGAGGAAGAGGTTATAAGCATGAGTCTGCTGAGATTCTAGGATAGTCATCAGATTTATTTCCTTCCCAGTTGGACTGGAGAGTGAATTTATATGACTGTTTTAATTAGTTTCTTCCTTTATTAAATGGACTAATACACAAATACATAAAAGTTCTCAATATGTAGCCACTATTACTCTTACTGCTGTTATTACTTACTAGTTCAGAGAAACACCATGCCGTGCAGAAAAGAGAAAGTGGGGAAGCAAGGAGGTTTTTCCTATTTGCCGTGGCCTAGTGAAGCCAGCATTCCTAAACACTTTGCATAATTTTTTATACTTTTTTCATTCCTTCATTGACCTCTGAATCCATAGTTTTTCTAAAGGTTACTGGTTTGTTTTTTACCCCTGTGTCACTGCCAGATTCTTCCAAGCATCTCAAACTATCTGGCTATCTGTTTCTCAAGATTTCTGATCTCTCTGATTGTGCATTGGTATACATCCACTACAAATATCCTTAACTCTCAGGTCCTTGACCCCTGCCCTGGCAATGCTAGTTCCAGGAAGTGGGCTGCAATGTCAAGTGGGAAACCTAACCTCAAGGCATGTTTCCAGACCCCAACTGCTCCATGTTTGGCTTTAGTGAGAAATAATAACACTGACAACAGCTACTGTTTCTTGAGTGGATATCAACAGTTAGAGTTTAAACAATCTTTTGTTTAAATGGTAGGAAATTTAACAACCGAGGTAGACATCCCCAGAGTCAAGGCTCAGGACAGTGGAAATGATCAAGGCGTGTAAGGAAATGTCAGGTAAGGAGGATGAAAAAAGTGGCCTCAAACTATTGTGTTCCGTGGGGGCTTAGAATTGCATCATAGATGCCTCAGGGGCTACCTGGGGCTGTGTGTGTGTGTGTGTGAGAGAGAGACTGTTTGTCACACCACCTCCCCTTCTTCCCACCTCTCCACCCTGCTCCTCTTCCTCCTGCCCAAGGAAGGGGAGAGAAAGAAACTGAGAGCCTCCTACTCCTTCTCCTGTTGGACTGGGGGTAGGGGTGCAGCCTTCAAGGGCCACAGTGAGTGATGTAGAGGAGGGCCAAGCTGAGGCATGACTCCTTGCAGTGATTCCAGGAGTCCACAGGGACTTTTTTTTTAAAAGAAAAAGAAAAAAAGGCAGAACACTAAAGCCAAGAGCCTATTTTTAGAATTGCTTTGAAAAAAAGCAATTAAAATAAAATAAAAACAAATGTTTTCTCAAATACAATACTACCCCCATTAGTCCCTTCAGTAAAACATCAGGCTTACCTTGACATACTGTACAAGACGCTCGTTTACATTTATTTTGTAAGTTTCTAAACCCAGCTCCTTAGATAATCTTAAGATTCTATTCTGGGTTGGTCCCACATAAGCGCCACCAACATCTACGTAATCAACATGTTCATTCTGTAGAAAGAGAAAAAGTGGCCAGAAGACTTTAGTTAAAACTTGAAAAAAAAGTTTTCATGTCTTATAAAAAATTTATTTTTTTATAACTTAAATGTGCCTTACATCTCACCGACAAATTGCAACTGAAAATAGCAATCCTTTCACCTCCACTCAAGAACTGGGCACAACCCTATATGACATTCATCACCAAACAATCCCATTTGTATAGTTATTGATGAGGCTGATTCAGTAATAACATGCATAAAGAATAAAAAAAACACTGTACAGTACATTCTACTGTTCTAGATCTTTTTCAAGACATTTAAGTTATTTTCTATGTGTTTCTTCAGGGTTGTTGCTAAGGGAGCCACCCAGAGATTTATTAGGCCTAATTCTCTGATTTTCAACAGATAAAATCTTAAATTGGCCCACACTGATGCACCCTTGATCTGATTTTAAAACACTTGCAGGGAACAATGCATCATAGGAAGAATATAAAAAGGTATAAAAATGTTCGTATACCTAGAAATTAGTTTATAAATACACGAGCCTTCCTTCTTTAACTGAAATTTACTTTTTCCCTCTTAAATGCAATTCTACATTTTTTCCAGCATTTCTATTAACACACTCTCCAATGATTTAATTAATAAATTGAATATGGTGAGTTATAACTCCTGTATGTATTTGTAATAACTTCTTATGGATCTGTTTCTACTTTGTTGTTTATATCAGCTCTCATCCACATTGCCTATTCTTGTTTGCCTGATTATTTTTTATTGCATGCCACTCATTGAATTTGGAAAAGAATGAATATAACTTGAATCTTAGGAAGATATCTTTCTCAGAGAGGATTTGTCTGCTTCTGCCCAGTACCTGGGGATGCAAACAACAGCAGGTAATTTTATTGCATTTTCTGTGCCTGAAATGATTTGAACTTGGGCTGAAATGCACGCATGGCCTAGTCCTTTTGCAGTTTGCCCTTAGTCCTAGGACGCAGTCCAACTCAAAGCACAAAGAGTTTACCAATACTTCCCTCCACACACACACACACACTTTACTGTACTCTGGACTTGACCTTCAGATGCCCTAGATTTGTAAAACTTTTAAAAGTACTATTCGACTTCTCACTTGCTTCTTCAATGGTCAGCAAACTCTCCCCCCACACACCCTAACACTCACAGGGGAAGAGTAAGTCAATCTTTCCTTCCAAAGTTGGCCCAGTGATTCTTCACTATCTTGTTAGCTCTCTGATGTTTTGAAGATTTGTGTGTGTGCGTGTGTGCGTGTGCATGTGTGTGTGTGTGTAGTGCAATTAGTCTAGTCTCTGTATACTTAGTGAAAGGGTTGGGACAATTTACCTAATCTGTTATTTACAGAAAATTGATTTCGGCTATGATTCAACTTTGCCTTCCTGGGGTAACCCAATCTGATATTATCTTTCAATTGCAGGATATGCTTTGCTAACATTTTGTTTAGGATTTTTGTATCTATGTTCATAAATGAGATTGAGATAGGCTCGTGATTCTCTTTATTCTACAGATCTTGTCTGTTTTTTTGCATTAGAGTATTGCTAATCTCATGAGTTAGTAATCATGCTTTCTTCTATTCTCTAGAAGAGTTCATATATAAATAAAATTGTCTATTCTTTGAACATTAGGTATAACACACCTGTAGAGCTATCTAGGCTCAGTGTTTTCATTGTGGGAAAAATCTTAAACTACAGATTCAATTTATTTTGAAGCTAAAGCACTACTCATATTTTCTATTTCTTCTTAAATCAGTGTTAATTTTGATAAGTTGTACTTTTCTTATAATATATGATCTTGTATCCCTTTTATTGTTTATTTGGGATGTCTCTTTTTTTCTTCAAAAATCTTATCAGATACTTGTTTATTTTAAATAAATCTGTTCAAAGAATCAACCTTTCAGTATTTAGTTTCTGTTAACATTGACTTATGCTCTTCTTTCCTTCTTTTTTGGATTTATTATACTCTTAATTTTCTAACTCTTTGTGTTCTTAGCTTATTCATACTGAGCTTTTTTCTCTTCTGTTTAGAGAATTATTCTCTAAATATTGTTTTAGCTACATTCACAACTTTATTGTAGTATTTCCATTACTGTGCAGTTTTAAATATTTTCAAATTGCCATTACAATTCCTCTCTAAATCCATGTTTCTAAAAATTTTGTCGTGTTTTAATTTTCACAGCTGGAATGTTTTTAGTTATCTTTGTGTCATAATTGTATCATGGTCAAAGAATGTAGTTTATATGATAACAATTCTTAGGGCTTACTTTATGACCTAGCACATGGTCAATTTTCAAAAATTATCCTGCATGAAAAGAACACATAATCTAGATTTCATTCTTTTTTTTATGGTTGAGTAATACTCCATTCATCCACTGGCGAACACCCAGGTTGCCTCCATATCTTGGCTATTGTAAATAATGCTGCAGTAACAATATAGAGGGTACTGTGTTGAATGAAGTAAGTCAGACAGAGAAAGACAAATGCCATATGATTTCACTTATATATGAGGTCTAAAGAACAAAATTAATAAACAAACAAAACAGAAACAAACTTATAGATACAGAGAACATTTTGAGGGTTGCCAGAGGGGGGTTAGAGGGATGAGTGAAAAGGGAAAGGGATTAAGTACAAATTGGCAGTTACGAAACAGTCATGGGCATGTAAGTTATAACATAAGGAATATAGTCAATAATAGTATAATAACTATGTATGGTGTCAGATGGGTACTAGATTTATCAGGGTGATAACTTTGTAAGTTATATAAATTTCTAAAAACAATGTTGTATACCTGAAACTAATGTAATATTGTATGTCAATTGTAACTGAAAAATAAAAAAATATTTTAAAAAGCATATAATCTATAAGAAGTCATATGCATATTTTATATATGTTCATTAGAATAAGATTGTACTCAGTCTTTTTTGTTTGCTTAATTTATTATTAACTTAGAAAAGGATGTTAAAGATCCCCTATTCTATTGGGCATTTATCTTTGATTCCTATTAATTTTTTGATTTGTATTTTGAGCTACTTTATTTAGTGTACACAAGTTCAATCTTTTGAGTCTTTTATCATTATGTACTGACACTCCTTTCAAAGAAATTTTTTGTTTAAAATTTATTGTCTGATATCAGTATAGTTATAACAACTTCGTATTTATCTTTTTCTATCTTTCAGTTAGTTTTCTTTTGACATTTTTATTCTTTTAATTGACAAGTTTAGCCCATTTATACTTATTATATATTTTTAAATGGCTTAATTTTACCTCTTATTTTATATTATGAATATTCATTTGTCCCACTTTAACAGTCCCATTCCACCCTGATTCCTTTACTTCTTTTAGATTAAGGGTTTTCTTCTAAAATTTTTTCTTCTACTTGTTTGGAAGTTATACAGTCAGGCCAATTCTTTTAAACCTTTCCTAACTATATTCACATGCATACTTAATATAAAGCTTATCAATATATTATTAATATATTATCTTTCTACTGAAAAATATAAAACCCTTCGTGCTTCAAGTATGATTGCCCTTCTTTCAATCTGTAAAACTATAAAAGTACTTTGTTTAAGGTTTATTTGTCAGCCAACAATTTTGTCATTATTTTGTTTTATTCTGTTGTTGATGTTGCTGAATTTTATTTAAATATTTGCCAATGTCTTTGCTCACTGTCCTCTCTTGAATCTCAAAACTTTCATTTGTAATTATTTTCTTTCTGCTTGAAACACATTCTTTATAATTTCCTCCGATCTGGGTCCTAATCTCTCTACTTTTGTCAGTCTGACAAAAAAGATAGTTCCAGCAAGTAAGAAATTCTGGTTAGTTTCTCTTTCTCGGAATAGTGAAGATATTTTCCTATCTTCTGGCATCCATTTTTGCTGTTGAAGAGTCGCTTATAAGTCTAATTGTTAATTTTTTCAGAGTATGTAAATTAGTCTTTTTTTGTTTCTAAAAAATAATTGCTTATGCAATCTCTTTTCTTTGGTATAATATAACTTCTTTATGTCTGAGTGAGAATTTCTTTTCATTTATCATGCTTTAGACCTATTAGATTTCCAAGTGTCTTCCAACAATGTTGGAAAATCCTCAGTCATTTTTTTTTATACCATTGTAACACTATCTTCCATGTCTTAGCTGCTCCCCTCATACCCCCGGCAACATATTTTCCAGTCTTTATCTCTAAACTGCATTCTAGATAATTTTTTCATATCTAGTTCAGTCACTTCAGCTCTAATGTACTGTTTAATCTACCTGAGTGTTTTCATTTTAATTAGTACATTTTCTTTTCTAGAAATTATTTTCTAAACTACTTGATCATTTTTTAGTTTATTTTCACCTGCTCCTAGTTCTAAGCACTTCTTTTCTTTAAAAAATGATAAACATTAATTTTTTATTCTGTGTACAATTCAACTCCTACAAAATCTTTCTGGATCATTTTTTTCTGCTTAATCTCTTTTAGTGCCTTGTTTCCCTGTATGTTTTGTCATTTTAGACTGTGAGTTGCTCATTTTCCTTGGAACTTTTTCTTTGTAAGTTATTTGAGCCTGGGTAGAAAGGATTTTTGGCTAGCCACCTTGGCACTTTAAATATTTTGCTTAAGGTTTTTCATAACATAGAGGTAGTATAAATTCGGATGGAAACCATGAATGAGAGCAAGTTTTATTTTTCTCCCTTTCTAAATAGTAAGATTTACTTCTCTTTCACTTTAACATACAAAATATATCACAGAGGATTCCAATTTGGAGTATTTCTTATTAAAATTCCCTACCTTCAACAGGTTCTAGGCTTTGTCTCCTGTTCTCTGCACTACATACAGCCATCACAGTACAACTGCAGAGTCTTCAGGATTCAGCGGGCATTCAAAGTGAAAGTCAAATTTTGAGCTTCCTAGGCTTTATGTTTTCACTTTGTTTTAAGAATTCATATGTTCATTAAACAAACATATCTTGAGCTCCTCCTACAAGGTGCCAACTACTTTTCAAGGAGCTTCTGTTACATAGGTGAACAAAACAAAGATCTCTGCTCTCAAGGAGCTTATATTTAGTAGGAAGAGACATAAAATGAACCACAGACATAATAAATATCTTAGAGTTAATAACAATAATAACAAAGAAAAAAAAACCTAGAGTAGGATGAGGCAGACTGAAACTGCCAAGGAGAGCAGGGACGATTTCACTTTAAAATACAAGGGACATGTAGGCTTCCTTGAAAAGGTGATAATTGAATAAATACTTGGAGGAGGTAAGGGAATTATTCATATACATATTTGGGACAAGAGCATTCCTGGCAGAAGGAAGAGCCAGTGCAAAGATTCTAAGACAGAAGTCTGCCTAGTGTGTTCAAGAAATAGGAGACCAGTGGGGCTAGAACAAAGTGAACAAGGCAAAGAGAATTGGAGATGAGGTTAGAGAAGTTACTGAGGGGAAGTCATGGAAAGCCTCACAAGGCATAGTAAGGTCACTAACTTTTACTTTGAGTGAGAAGGAGAGCCTTTGGAAGGTTTTCAGCAGGTAAGTATCAAGGCTGATTTAGGTTAAGAAGGCTCATTATAAATGCTACACTAAGACTAGATTATAGTGTGCAAGGGTGAAAGCAGGGAAAGCAGTTAGGAGGCTATTGCAGCAATCTGCCCTAGAGATGATGGAGGCTCCCATCAGGTGGTAGCCATGAAAGTGGTGGGAAGTGTTGAATTCTGGATATATTTTGAAGGCAAAGCCAAAATAATTTCCTGATGGAATAAATGTTGAGCATGACTTCAATTTTTTTTTTCTTTTCTTTTTTTTTCTTTTTAATTTGCCATCCTCTGATATGGGGAAAGCTGCTGGAATAGTGCTCTTGATGAAGATGATCACAATTTCAGTTTAGATGTGATAAGCTTGAGATATCTGTTCATCTAGAAGATCTACAAAATGTTTAACTTCCATGTCAGAGCAGCATATAGATTTTATTCAGCATTTTACTTATTTCAATGGGGAGAATTAACTAGGGTTTCCATTCTGTTATGATACCAGAAATGAAGTGCTCCTTCGACTTCTTTAATCTGTCCCACATGTAACCCTTACATTCCCTTTCACTAACTATTGGTGCTGTCCTCCAAATCTTCTTTAGTCTCCAACATCCTGCTTAAGCTATGAATAACAAAACTGGCATGAGCACTCCCATAAATTTCTAGATTTTAACAAAGACAGCAAGAGAATTCTTGGGAGTTTTGAAATGTGATGCCTTTAGATTACACTATCTTTAAAGAAAATGATTTAAGTGAAGCAGTAAAAAGTGTGAGGCATTTACAGAATATTTCTTTACAAAGTAAAACATTCTAAAAGAGGTGCCCCAGGTTCAGCATGAGGATACTAGAACTGTAATACCATATTCTGCCATGTTGCACCTCAGTCTTAATTAGTCAGCCTTGAAGAGGCTACAATCATGCAACCCTATTAGCTCTGCAGACATTTCAACTTCATTATCTCCAAAATGAAGGAATATTTTTCAGAAAATTATAGGAGAATCATATCTAATAAGGTTGTACAGGCAGAATATGTAATCCTTCTTTTGAATTACAACACACTGCCTTCAATTAGAAATTTGAGGTGAAAGGGAGCTTCAAGTGCATTTCAATTGTATCTCACAGCTCAGATGAGAAAACTGAGATGTAAAGTGGTAATAGGACCTATCCAGGATAAGACACTGTCAGGCCAGTACAGGGGCCAAAATCCCAGTCTCCTCACTCCCAGACCAATAGCTACATTTATTTCTGCTTACTGTTCCCACACTTCTTTTAAGTTGTAAATTCTTGGATAGATAAGCAAAGGAAGCCATACTGCAAGTGTGTGTGTGTGTGTGTGTGTGTATTATTATTATTATTATTATTATTATCGTGTTGGGGAGATTGTAACAATGTCTTTGGTTGGCAGGACACAACCCCACCCTAAAGACCCCCCTTTCCCCGCGCGCTTACTCTATTGAGTCTCCAGCAGCAACGCTGCAAAAAAAAAGACATGCCTGACATTATATTTAAGTTATTTGTTCACATTTGTTTTCTTCAGCAGAATGTAAGCTACTGAAAGTCAGAGGATGTCATTCTTTGGTGAGTATTTAAATCACTTACCCTTACAGTGTATGTTCTACCTCCGACTCTGTCCCGGGCCTCTAAAACCAAAACATTAGCTTCATGTTCAGCTAACAGTTTAGCAGCAGACAATCCTAAAAGAAAAAAAACAAAAGGAAAACAAAATTGAGGAACATATTAACATTTAAATGCGAAACATCCAAGATTAAACGAGGTCTACACATAAAATGAACACAGGGCTTCCTATACAGTCCATTGATTTTGCTGTATTTCTAATATTCTGACCACATTGTGATTAATTGAACCACTAATTTTATAATGTATCATATATTACATTATGTATCATACTTTCATTATCATAGTTAGTTGACAAGATGTAATAATTTTTAAAACATATTTTTTAATTTTTCGATGATAATCAAATCATATTTAAGAGAACTTGTTGAACCCTTAAATCAACCTTTAATGTGCCCCTCTTCCAGAAATCCTGATTGTATAAACAGAAGAGTATGTTCTTCTGAAAACTTCCTCTGGCTAAACCAGCGCTCAGTATATCTGTGTTTTTCTCAACTTAAAACCCCCCAATAATCACCTCCTATGGTTTCATATCTGTATTACATACTTGCTAGATTATGTTTTTCCCACTAGATTTAAAGTTACCAAAGATAGGAACTATGCTTCATTCTTTATTCATTGGCTTAATGCCGAGAACAAGTTTTCACCCATAAATAAAAATTTTAATAGCAGATTGATTTTAAACCAGTATAATAATATCAGAAAAGTAGAGAAAATGTTGTGGATTAATATTATATCAAGGGTGCATGCTATCACCATGACTTACCACTGATGTTATTCTTGATCACCTGGCTGAGGTTTCTCTACCGTAAACATACTCTTTTTTTTCTCCTTTTCTATGCTGTACTCTTTAGAAGGAAGTCTATGCACAAGCTACATTGAAGAAGTGGAGAGTTATGTCCCACTTCCATGAGAGTGAAGTAGTGACATAAATTATTTAGAATTCTTTTGCTCAGGAGATGTCTCTCCCCGCCCATTTATTTATTTAATCATTTATTTATATCAGTATGGACTCAATCGTTGCTTTTATAATACCATGTTATTTATTTTGTTGCTCAAATTGTTCCAGCTTTGGTCATTGGGAGCTCTTTCAGTTGGCTCCTGTGTCCTTTTGACATGTCCCCATCATTCTGTGTGTCTGTTTGAACACTTCTTTAATTTCTGGTATTACAAGATGTTCCAACCTCATCTTGTCTTTCTCTGTCCTAGCCCTAGAATCAGTCATTTCTCCAATGAGCCTTGGTTCCTTTTATTACAGAATGGTATTAGAAATCAAGATCTGGGTTCTAGATGTTCCCATTGCTTCTGGGATGCTGTTGCTTCTAGGCCCTCTCTGCTCACAGAGTAAGGAAATACATGTGTATATACACTTTATTATTTTTTTCACATTAGAATTCTTCTTCATGGATGCTATCAAATACATATAGTGCTACCAAATTAACAGAAAACTTGTACCAAAGAAACATAGCTACACACTTATTTTTAAATCTACATTTTTTGTACTTCTAATGCTATTTTATACTTAATTGTCTTTTTAATCCTATTACAAAAAATATGGACTACAGAAATAAACATATTTCAAAGAAAAAAATGGTAGTTTGAATATTAGGATGAAAGAGAAATAAAATAACACCAGGGATAAGATTAGTAAAATTATATGAATTATACCTAAATATGTATACAAGTGGTTGTGGAGAAGAACTCTTCTAAGTGATTTTTAAACCTAGTAATTTGATAGTTTACTTCTAATGGTATATCTCATAAAGACAAAAAAGAACTGCAAATATTTTTTTTCAGTAATGACTTCATTGGTGCTAGTATTGTTGTTAATTTTTTCTTTTATTATTATGATTTATGCCTACAGCACCTGGTCTTCCTAGGTGGTCTCCCATCCAATTACTAACAAGGCCTGACCCTGCTTAGCTTCTGAGATCAGACATCGGGCTTGTTCAGGGTGGCATGGCTGTAGACCATGGACCAGGGCTCCACTGGGGCATGAACCCAGAACCTTCTGCATGTAAAGCAGACGTGCTAACCACTACACTATGGAACCACATTCAGTGTTGTTATTTTGAGGATATCATGTATGTAGTGTCTGAATACACTCAGACACTACATTCTGACTATATTCAAAATGTAAAAATCTGAAAACGGGAGAGTATTATGGCAAGATGAATCTTTAATAATTTTACAGTTTAAGTATTTTAAATAGGGATGATGAGTTTAAAACAATACAATTCCTCTCCTGATTTCTCTCTCTTTGATCATTTGGGCTTTATAGAAACCAAAATAAAATAGGTTAATGGATTTATTAGGAAGGTTAGGGGGAAAAAAGCAATATGCTAAAAGCACACCTCATTTGAGAGTTCAGGCAATGGTAATCCTGGTTATTAGATCGGGAGAGCCTGGATGAGATGTATAAAGCCAGCACTGGGGTTGCCATGGAAACCCTAAACCAAGCTCCAGCTTCTTAAAGCCACCGCCCATGGAAACTGTATTCCCATGGATTCTGCAGTGCTTCGAGTGTTCTGAAATAGCTATTGTCCCCATAAAAATGGTACAGGAAATGACTTAACATACATAGTGTACCTGGAGAAAGAGTTGATAATATCTGCAATGAAGCCTTCGAGGAAATGGTCTTTTGCTTCTTGGGATATAAATCTCAAGTATTCTGTCACTGCGGAACCTAGTTTCACACTTATCCCTGCTTTCTTTAGGACCTTTCCTTTACCTTACCTCTTTAAGCACATTAGCAATGCTCTATTTCAGAAAAAAATAATTGGTCCATTTCACTCATGCCACCCTTTCCATTCAATTTCTGTTTTTTATTTCACCTGATCATTGGGTTGAATATTCTCTCCAAATATCTTTGGCATATTCCCGCACGCACACACACTTTTTACACACACCACAAAAGAGTAATGTCCAAATGGGTCCTGCTACTCAATGTGGATATATGGTAGTACAATCATCTCTGTCCTCTGTCCTATTATCATTGTTTTACTTTGTTTTCTAACAAACATTTGCTACCTTGCATTGAATACTATTAGCAGGTTACAAATACTACTATTTTGTTTCTGATTCTATTGTGCTTTTACAACCAAAGAACAGAAGATCTAAAAGTACTTTTGCACACACATTTTGTCTAGATACATTTGACAACCTAAAACCACCACCATCTAATCGTCTCTCTCTCTCTCTCTCTCTCTCTCTCTCTCTCCTACCTCTCCTCTCATTCTATATATATATATATATATATATATATATAACCATAACCATATGATAATCTCTCCCTGTCTCTCATCTATCTATCTTCCTATCATCTATCTATTTATCTTTATCTATCTAATCTAATCTCTATCATCTATTTATTTCTATATCCATCTATATTTTGTATTTCCTTTCAGCAATAATTCTCTGCTTTTAAAAATGCCAAATTTTCTAATCTCCTTGGTAAGCTCAAAGACAGTGTTGTCTCAAATGATAAATAGATGAAAGCTAACAATTAACTTTAATTTGCCCTGAATTGGACAGACTGGTTGTCTAGACAGTCCTAATTTATTTAATTATTGTTCAGCATTCATCTTCACGTTAGATGGATCTCACCCAAGTTAGGAAATGCAATTACCTCTTAATTCATTATTCGGTCCATTGTTTCATTGAAACTTAAAAATACACCAAGGGTGCCCCACATTGCTGTCCTCAAATTCTGAGCACTAAACTGCACTATGGTTTAAAGCAGTAGTTTCCAAAATGTTTTATAGGACACTAGTCCTCAAGATGGTCCAGGGAATATCAATGTTCATGGAAGTTGGGACATCTTATGTTGTTTCTCTTTCTGAAAAATATGTGGTGCACACTGACACATTAAAGGCCCCGATAAGTCTTACAGTGAAGAGACCTGTTTAGCACAGTATTTCTCTATCCTCCGCAACAATAACAACAACAACAACAACGACAACAACAACAACAACAAACTATACCTCAAAACACTTTAGAAAAGTTGATTTCATCTCTTATAAGATTGTTCAAATATTTACAGTAATAAATCCCCCTGGGTAGGGTCCCAGGTTAGCAATGCTTAGAGCACAAGCTAAGAGTATTGAAGCAAAGCTTTAATGTAGTCTTGGCTTATGCTCTGCTCACTCCCCTAGTTCTTCCTGTTAATTCCTAAAAGTGACATTTCTTCAACTTCTACATTTGTTACCACCTAGTAATGTGTATAGTATACATCACATTATTAAATTTTTAAAGTTAATTTTCTATTATTCAGTGAAGTAGTCTCTGGTCAACAGAATTCTTACATAACTGAATATTTGGACTCTTGGATTGAATACTTTTAGGACAATAAAAAGTAGTCAAACATCAGCTCATACTGAAGTTTTAGAAGCAATATTCCCAAAGCAGGAAAACAGAGCAAAAACCATAAATTTTGCTCAAGGCACATAGTGACTACTCCATCAATATTTATTAAATGAATGAACAAAATGAATGAATGAACACATGCAAGAAAAAAGTCTTTAATTTAAGCCACAGCTCACAATGAACATATTCAATCTAGAAATGGTTACCTTAAAGGTCATCTTCATTACATTTCAGAATTTATCCAAAATGCATAGCACTTCTGTCAAGCATTACTTCCTCCATGAAATCTTTTCCTTGTCACTCATTTCCTGCTCCCTTCTCTGTGTCACCACTGAGCCCCTGAACCAACCTCAAGCACCAAGAACACTTCAGGGTCATAGTTATAACCTCCACTACGTAGAAGGGGTCTTATGTCTCATACGGTCACTGGAGAGACAAATGAATGGACAGATAAATTAGATAACTTAATTCTCCATTTGAGTCTAAATTTTGTCAAATGCTTCAATAACCAATGATCTTTAGAAGTTATCACAAATGCATATTAAATCAGAAAGTAAAGTGTATAGTCATGAGCTGCATAATTATATTTCAGTCAGTGACAAATAGCATGTGTAACAGGGGTTTACCATATAGATTAGGTGTGCAGTAGGCTATACCATCTAGGTTTGTGTAAGTGTACTCTATGATGTTTGCATAGTGATGAAATTGCTTAATGATACATTTCTCAGAACATAGCTCTGTTGTTAAGTGGTGTGTGACTGTAACATTGATGGCTTCACTTCAATATATAAAACCTGCAAATACCAACCTTGGAAAACTACTTTAAAAAATCACATCTACCACCACAGACTTCCATTTTCTTCACCAGTGTTTTCTTCCCAAATTATTCCTTTTCAAACCATGTCAGGTTCACTGTTCTATTTATCAATGGTCTTAATGTAGGAAATGTAGGTGCCTTACATTTGACTTTGTATCATTGTCTATTTAAAAAATTGATTAGCAACTGTCTAATGACTTAATAAATCCTTTTAATTCTTATTTTTCACCACTTCTGTGAAGTCTCAGTATGAGCTCAAAATATTTGGGCTACAGGGACAGTGGCACTGAAGAAGTTTTCATAACACTGGATGTTGGCCTGGAACAAGGAAGAAAAGTCTATGCATAAAAATATGCATATGCTTTGGTAAAAAGTTCCAATAGCATTTGTCAGATCTTCAAAGGGACATTTGATCCAAAAAGTTAAAGACCACTGATCTAAACTATTCAAACAATCACTATGAATTATCCTAAACACACTAGGAATGACTTTTCAAAAAAGGAAATAAATTCTTTATATGAAAGTCATTTGACCTAATAGGGTACCCCATGTTTTTAATTTAAATATTCATGAAGCAGTAACATTATATGTAATACATTCTAAAATATAAATTACTGTGAAATAACATTCACTAGGTTTTAAAGCATCAAACTTCAAAGTAAAGCAATAATAAGGTTTACTATAGTTCTTCGAATGGCCTATAGAGCAGCCCAGTGAGGCAGGGTATAGAAGGAGCACTGTTCTGTTGGTCAATATTTTTGGGGTCCAAGGTCATGTTATGCCGCTAAGAATTTTGTGGTATGCGATAATTCACTTGACCCCTGTAAATCTCCATTTTGGTCCCTTTGAGATCTTACAGGCTGCAATTCTGTGACCCTTGAAGATTGTTAATATGTAAGTCAACTCTCAAAGCTTACTGTCTGGTTTTTATGTTCTTATTGATACTCTTAATTAATCAATCGATTAAATATTGCTACAAAGTGAGATTTTAATTACTCTGGCCTAGCAACAACTAGAAAAGGGCTTTTAACTAAAGCTCAGAGGATCCATGGGGAAAGTGTGAATGAGCACCTGTAAGAAAGACCCAGATGTTGATTTAAGTTAGTGTAGGATGTCAGAGTACAACAGAGATGACAAAGTCATGGTTCAAAGATTTTAAGCTGCTCTGATTCATAATATTAGATGACAACATAATAAGGAATAGATTATCCAATGAAAATACAAATTGCTGGTAAAAGTATAAAATATTTTTCAAAATAAAAAGATAAAGCAGCCCTAATAATCAATTTGTCTCAGACCTTGCAACATTTAAAAATGTAACAGAACTTATTTTGATTCATTTTGTGCAGTTCTAACCACTCAAAGTTAAAATGAAAAGTAACTCTCATTATGAAATCTATCCATTTCATATACATGCAAGTATAGTCTTCAAACAAATGCTGACTGAATGTCTACATTCTTGCAAACCCCTGTATATGAAATAAAACTATGATATAACCTCAGCCTTTCTGGGTACTCCTGAATCTAAATACTGGCAAGATCTGTCATATGTAAAATGTCACACCTGCACAAAGACTGTATGACCTAATATTTGCCAATAACAGGATTCTGCATTTCTTTTTCTCAATAATTTGTCTATAAGATCTAATTATATTATAGTTATATTAATATAATTATACGATACTTAAATCTATTGTTAAATATATTTTTCACGTTAGCTGAGGATTATGTACAAATTCAAGTCAATTAGTATTAGCAAAATGCTAAAATTCACCATGTCAAATAAACCAAAAAGTGCATCCAACAATGAAGATACCAAAAAATCAGAACACAAATAAATGTATTTATTTATTGTATTTGGTGCTCAACATAAAAAAGTTTATAAAATAAAAGTACTTAGTTTATTTTTGAGAAAAAATGTAAAATAGGGGCAAAGAAGTATCCTAAAAGGGAGAAAGTTAATGCTCAGCCTGCACTGAACCTCAGAGTATCTAAATAACTAAGGCACCAAAAATAAATGGCATTTGTAAATGTAAGCTTTTCTTAATCACTATAAAACCACTAGTATGTGCTGCCAATTTCTGGGTTAAAATGCCTAAAATGCTCTTATGATTTTTCAGGGTGAAGTATTTCAGCAAAAAGGGAAATTGTGTAGACTCAATTGTCAAAATTCAAAACATTATTAGTCAATCTTTTTGCAAAACGGCTTTTCTGTCTCATGACAAAGATTCAATCTCTGCTGATTTTATACAGCACCAAGTTCAGGGTGGCTCATGCTCTTGATTCTTTTAGTGGAGCTCGTCACACAGTTAAAAATATAAGGGAGTTTTCTATTGCTTAGACCTTATTTGGAAATATCTCTTTCTACATCACACTTGGAACTTAGTTTCAAAAAACATGGAAAAACTCTCTCATCAGTGAGGACTATCCAGCATTATGACTAAAGTGTTTTTACTGTGCACTTGCTAGGTATCTATTCACAGCTCACTCAAGCACAAAAATCACACACATTAGAGTGATTTTGATGGCTACCAGGATCATATCCCTAGAGGTACAGGAGGCAACTACTTTTCTTCCCTGAAACTCTTGCCATTGGCTTCAATTAAACACTGCTCATGTATGGTCTCACGATTCTGTATTTGTGCTCCTCCAGTTTTTTCTGTTTGGCATGCATTTTTTTTTCCATCCTCTTAAAGTCCTACTTACCTGTGAAAGTCCTACTTACCTGTGAAAGTCCTACTTACCTCTCAAGGTCCAAACACTGTTCATATTCATAACATTAATACTTCTTTCACTGTATTAATGTCAATTATTTTCCCACTTGATTACTGCTTACAAGAGGATGGGGTACCTTATGGGCAGGGACACTACTTACTCATCTTTATATACCTCTTTCCCTGTGATCTAGACAGTGCCTGGCATATGGTACAGGTTTCCAAAAATGCTTGATTGAGTCCAGGCACCATAATGAGCTGCTTTGAGAAATAGAGCATTCCCTTTTCCTAGAGGTGTTCAAAGCAATAGCCAGATAATCACTAAGGAGATGCTGTCGAGAGGATAAAAATCTTAGGTGATTGGACTAGACTGACATTTAAAAATCCTTTTGGCCCAAAGACTCTGAAGTATGCATTGCCCCCTAGAGGTAGGCCTTTTTTCTCTTTTTTTTTCCCACTCCTTAAAAGAATCAATTCAGAAAGTCTCAGTTAAGAGCAGATTTTAAAATCTTATGCCACTGTGTTTCTATCATTTGTTACATTTGCATGAGCTCATGAGTAAGAACTACCATCTAAATGCAGCAACTGAAATGTTATTCTCAAAAAAAAAACATCAAGAAATAGAGACAGAAAATAAGTGTGAATTATTAGATATAGATTACAAGCCCTACAAGAGAGAAAAATCAAGGGGAGCCAGAGTGATCAAGGAAAGAATCTTTAATCAGGTATTGAGGAATGAATAATATATAAATGGTCAGAAAGAGGCACTTCCACGTTAAGAAAAGCAAAAGCAGGGAAGAAATGGACAAAATAAACCTAGTCTATACTGAGGACAAGAGAGCAATGTGGCTAAAGCTCAAGTCAGTGTTGGGAATAGTGGGAAATGCCACTTATCCAAAAAATTGGGGCCAGATAATTGGGGGTGTGGAGGGGAGCTTGAGGAGCTGGTAAGAGACCATTGAAGGTCCTAAGCAGAAGAATAAGGTGATGAAAGTGTTTTAAAAAACAAGGCTGGTAGAACACTCCAGGATGGACATGAAGGGGGAGCCCAAAGTAAAGGGTAGTCACTGGAAGATGGTCATAACCTAGTAAGCTGAAGGGATCAAGGTTCTGTCCTGGGGACAGGGGAATCACTGGGAATGGAGAAGAGGAATAGCTCCGAAAAGGAGTTAGAAGGATCTGTTGACTGGATATAAAAATTATAGAAATGAATACGTCAAAAATGATGGAAAAGATGGTGGTGCCAAGAAGAGAGTCAAGGAAGTGAAGAAAAGAAGCTGGATTGGAGGGCAAGGAGGCTTTTGGACATGTTGAATATGAAGTAAGAACAAAACATTCAAGTGTGAAATATCCAGAAGCAGATAAACTATGGGACAGAAGTTCGGAGAAAGAAAAGGACAAACTAGACTTAAGGATTTTCTATGCAAAAGGAAAAGCTGAAGTCCTAGAATGAGAAAGAGAGGGAGAGAGTGCATAAGAGCCCAAAAGTGATGAAGAGTTGAACCTCGACGATATTTCAAACTAGAAGTTCAGAAGAATATGAGCACAATGAAATGAATAGAAAAGAATCAATCAGTGTGAAATAAAAATTCAGGATCCAATAGTGTCACAGAACACATGAAAGGAGTTTCAAAAAGGACTTGATGATAGATGGTGAATGATGAAGCCAGAACATGTAAAAGATACCATTATATTACTTATGAATGAGTGAGTTTTTCCTCCTCTTAACTAAAAACACAGTATATAAAATTATTTAATTGGTGAGTGTACAGGAATAGGGATTTCGTGACTGTAAGCTATGCTCTGTTTTATGTACGTTAATGATAAAAGGGAGATATATTAAGATGTTTCTATTCTTTGTGCAAAGATATTTATACAAAAATAAACATAATTCTGTTAATATGGAATTGATTTTGAGGAATGTTATTTAGAATTTGCACTCTTCTGGGAGCTATTACATTATATAATAGGAATAATACTGAAGATGCTAAGTATTGGCTATATAAGTGTGCAGGTAACATATTAAAATGTACAAGTCCTAACAAAATTTATAAGAAATATCCAAAAACATTTAAAACTGATATAGGGACTATTAAGTAACTCATGGGATACTGCTAAACATACAAAGATGATGTGGTTCTGAGTGCTCAAGAATCCTTGGGAAGTAATTTTTCTCATCTACTCACAAAACTCACAGTCTGTATGCAGGGTTTATCTTGAGCCAGACTTGCATCTGTGAACCATCTGGAAAGGCACTAGAGCCATAATGCAATGTTTCTGGTCAGTTTTGGTGTTAAAAGCACTCAAATCTGACTGATAGATATGAGAGGAAGCCCAGTGCCTTTTTCCGCTGTCACTGATGGACTGGAAGCTGGCTTCTGGAACAGGACTGTGAACTCCTGTGCAAGAAATGCCCTTTACTTCTCCTAAATAGTAATCGACAAGTTAATAATTAATAACAACCATGGGCAGATCCAAGTTTGGAAGGACCTGAAGCTTATAGAATTTAGGTGCCCTTTTTAAGAAAAAGGACTGCAAAATTACAAATACAAGATTTAGTATGAAGCTGGTAATTTATTTAAAACGAGAACCAAAAGGGACTGAAACATCTAAAAGCATTTTAAACTGACATAGGGACCATAAAGCATAAGGGTAATCAGCTGTACGGTAAATCCACCCCAGCTCACCATCAACTACTGGTAATAAAATGTGGAAAGGGGAAAAGAGCAGGTAATCAGAAAGAGAAAAAAGAAAAGACAAAACTCTCCTGAAGAAATAGTGGAGCATAGAACAAGAAAAAGATAAGAATAAAATCCCAGAAAAAATCCTGAATTGTGAAACATGAAGTATGGAGATGGGAAAGGAGTTAGAACTCCTAATCAATTTATACAATATATTATCATTATATTTATTTTCCAATGATCAACAATCATATTGCT
>NW_024353907.1:1579932-1627777 GCF_902729225.1 Pteropus medius | reverse complement strand
TACATGGTTTTTGCTGGAATTGGCTGGAGTTTTCAAAGCAACAACTTATGCCAGTTTCTTCTCTGGTGATTAAGACTGTTTATCCTCAACAGGCCAAGTCAAAAGCTATCTTCACCCAAAATTAATTTGTAAGCATGTTCAGAGTCTCCTCGAAAGGATTATACATAAAAATGGCTACTGTGGGGCCACCCTACTTACTCCCTCCCACCTTCTTTCTCCCTCTTTCTAAATTAGATCTTGCAGGCATACTTCAGAAATTATTAACACTCTCCTGGGTCATGGACAGATTAGTGTGGGATTCTAGCTAGGGCTGAAACACAGTTTGTAAATTCTAAACATTTTTAGCAGCTATGATAACATAAGTGACAATTTAATATATCAGTCATGATGGGGTTTCCTGGAAGATACTGAAAAGCCTCATGCACCACTCCATTGGTCAGCTACAAACCCAAGCCAAGAGCAGGGGAAACCAAGTTCACCAGCTGGCTCAACATAGGACAAGATTTAGGGTGTGGGAGCTCTCATTAAAGGAAACAACAAGGTATTCCCTGACCTGTCCTTGGCCTCTGCTTCATACAGGACTTCTCTTTGGGCAATAAATGTCCTATACCTTCCTGCAAGTTTAAAAAAAAATGGGAATAGGTTAGAACTAAGAGTCTGCCCCTCTCTCCTTTTTTCTATTTTTTTTTAATTGAGGTAACACATAAGTTAATAACATTATATAAATTTCAGGTATACAACATTATAATTTGATATTTGTATACATTATAGTGTGCTCACCACCAAAAGTCTAGCTTCCATTCGTCACCATATACTTGAATCTTTTTTTCCTTAACAATTCTTCCTTCCTCGTACCCATATTTTCTAAGGAAAAGTGCTTTAAAAAGAGCAGAACTGTAGTAACACTATTACTACCTCAATAATACAAAAATCCGTATACTGATTTCCTCTGTCTGTTGAGGGTAAAGGACTTGAAACGGTGAGGCAAAGCAGCCACCTCAGGAATTAGAAGTGAGAGTCTTACATGAGAGAAAATCATTTAACCACTTCCCGGTTAGGTGATTTGACACGAAATTCCGCAGACCTGAGTTTCCTGGTTTTATAAAATGAAGGCGAATATATTACCCATCTCACAGGACTGCTGAGGATTGAGAAAATCCACATAAAGTGATATAACTGCACAGCAACAGCTAATTAAATGTTAGCATTTAATAGTAGTAACAAATTATTGTTCCTACCTCTCCCAGTTCACACCACCAGCAAAGCTGGCCCAACCCTCATTCCCGCCCGGCCGGGCCGGGCCGGGCCGGGCCGGGCCGGGCCGGGCCGGACCGGGCAAGTCGGTCTGGTCACTATTGCACTCGCGAATGCAAGAGAGACCCCAAACACCAGGGCGCTATTGCAAATTTCCCACCCCGGGGCGACCACGGCGACCAGGGCCCCTCAAGCTGCCGCTACAGTTCAAGCTGACCTGAAATGCCGCCTCCTATCACGACTACGTCGAACATGTGGCCCTCAACACTCGACTTCTCCCGATTCGCCATGCTCCGGTTGACAGTCTCCCGCGGCGTGGGTACAGGAGAGAGGCTGGCCAAGGGCGAGGCGGACTCTTTTACCAACTCTCGGGGGGAGTCCAGGGGCGGAGCCGATTCTTCCACGGAGAGTAGGGCGGAGCCGAGCACAGAGGGCGGAGCGGACCCTTGTATTGATACTCTGGGGGAGCCCGGGGGCGGAGCTGATCCTTCCACGGATGTTCGGGGCGTACCTGGCACGGAGGGCTGGGTGGACTTTTGTCCCGACATTTGGGTGAAGTTCGTAGGCATAAGAGATCTTTGTACCGAACCCCGGAGGGAGGCGGGCACTGAGGGCGAGGCAGACTCTTGCACCGACCATCGGGAAGAGCCATAGAGTGTGGCAGATCCTTGTACCGAACTCCTGGGAGAGCTGAGCACTGAGGGTGGGGGGGACCCCTGTATCGACGCGTGGGAGGTGTCCGACAGCATGACAGATTCTTGTATTAAACTCCGGGGAGCTGAGCACTGACGCAAGTACCCTGTGTGTCGGCAATCGAGGAAGAGGAGAGTCAAAGAAACGTGACAGATCCTGGTATTTTTGGAACTCCGGGGAGCTGAGCGTGGTGGTGGGAACCCCGTATCGACGCTCGGGAGGAGTCCGAGAGCGTGACAGATCCTGGTACTGAACTCCGGAGGTAGCCGAGCACTAAGGGCGGGGGCTGCTCCTGTACTGGCGCTCCGGAGAAGCTCGAGAGCGGGACAGTTTCTTGTACTGAACTGCGGGATGAGTTGAGCACTGAGGATGCAAAAGAAGAGTCGGAGATTGGAACAGATCTTTGTATAGATATCCGGGGGAAGCCGGCTAGTGAGAGCTGGATAGACCCTTGTAATGACACCTGGGGGGTGTTATTTGGTGCAGGAGGTACTTGGATCGAACCCCGGGGAGAGCTAGGCACTGAGGTCAGGGCGAACTCTTGTGATGACACTTCGGGAGTGTTATTGGATGTAGGAGGTGTTGGTGGTACAGATACCCTGAGGAAGCCGGGCATCAAGGGCTGCATGGATTCTTGTACCGACCCTCGGGGGGTATTATTGGGTGTGGGAGGTTGTACTGATACCCAAGAGTTGTCGGTGTCCAGGTTGGAGTCGGGGCCAGCCCCCTGAGAGGTGCTCGAGCGGGTGGCAGACATGGGGATCCGGTCCGTCAGGCCATGGGCGCCAAAGCCCCAGAGGCCAGTGCTGGAGTCCGTGTCAGTCCTCGGGCCAGGACTGGACCTGAGTTGGGAAGGCGCAGTGAAGTCCCAGGAATCGGCCGCATCCGCTATGGAAGCGTTCAACTGGTAGCTGGAAAACAGATGGGAGACTGTCTGCCACTCAGAACGAATGCTCGACCCTGACGTGGAGGCCGGGGCCGCGCCCAAGGTGGAGACCGGGTCTGGGATTTGGGCTGCAGTGGCCCCAGCTCTGGGCGCTCTCTCTGCCTCTCGCCCACTCTGGCTACGGCCGCTGCTGTTGCCCAGGGAGGTAGCGGAGCTGTGTGAGCTCATAGTTCAGGAGCGCGCCGGGAGGGGCTGGGGTGATGTCTTGCTCTCCTTCGCCCCTCCCCCCACCCGGCCCCGGTCTCCTGGGCCCCGACTCTGGCCTCTCGACCTCGTAGTCCCAGATTCGCACTCTCCGAAGCCCTCCCCAGGACACCCGCCCACTTCGGGGCTGAAAGAAGAGACGCTGTTCTGGCCTGGATCCGCCTTCCCCCACTGTGGGTGGCGAGCGCGCGAGCAGCGGTTAGGCCCCTAGTGACTGAGTGGCCGGACGAAGCCATGGGGTGGGGGTAGGAGGTGGCGGTGGCCAGCTGGGAATGTAGCAGTGGCAGGGCGACAACGTGGGTGTGGCCGCATGGGGATTTCAATCTGGTGATTTTATTCCTATGCTTTAACTAAAAGAGGACTGGACCTGGGCGGGATTAAGGAAACAGGTACTTGAAGGAAGGGGACCTGGTTCGCAGGGTCGCAGGGCCTCGGACCGACTTGGTTTGGCTCCTTTCTGACGTCACACGTCACGGTGAGGTCTGCGCAGCCGCGTGTTCTCCCTAGGGAGGGAGCGGGGTGAAGCGGGAACTGTCACTGGGAGGACAGTTGGCAGTTACTGGAGTTCTATGGGATTTTGCAAGCTGAGGTGCTTAACCAAAATTGAAGCAAGTAATGGAGAAAATTGAGAACTCAGCTATCACAAATTAAGTGGGACCTGCAATTTAAAATCAAGGGTCAAGGGATGGCTAAGGTGCCGAAACCAAACAAAACAAAAGCACGTGTGTCCCCATCCTATTGAAAAGAATATTTAATGCGTATATATTACTCCGCAGCCAATCTCTTGTCTTGCTAGTTTTATCCCTCAAATTTCCACTTTATCCTCCTAGAGCTGAATTTGTCATCACTAAACCTTCAAAAATAGATGAGCGGTAATTACACAATAAAATATATATGCCAAATTATAATGTACACCTGAAAATTATATAATTAAAATATATAATTAACTTAATTAAAAAAGTCATTATGACATGAATTTAAAGTAAATAACGAGAACCCTAGAAAGTTAACTAGTATCTCTTCCCACTATAAACATTTCTCTGCCTGCCCCTCACCTCATTCTCTATCGAAGAACATCTTGTTGAAGAAACTGTAAGGAAATATATAGATTTAGTTTTTTCTTTATCCAGTTTTAATAGCTTTTATTTTCTAGAAAAATAATTGAGATTTGTGACTAAATTGATATTATTTTTATCTTGTTAGACTTTGAAGCGAAACAAGAGGAAATAATAGATATAAGAATTAATTCCTTTCAAATTTCTCCTTACTCCTTTGTTTTAATTTCATTCAAATATTTTTGTTCATACTATATGCTAGGCACACGGCAGGTACTAAGGATACACAGGCAACCAGAGACAGTTGGAGACCTTTGATTATACAGTCACTAGAAGAGCTAGTAGAGTAGATAGACAACCACACACTTGATTGTCAATCCAAACTTTGATCAATGTTATGTTGGAAAAGTACATAGCGATGATAAAGTGTTAGGGTGTCCTGGCCATTCTGGAGGTTAACTTTGGTAGGGAAAGTGTAAAAATGTCCCATAAAGAGGATACAATGTGAACAAAGGCCCAGTGGTAGAAGCATGGTTCATTGGAGCCGCTAAAAGACAGCCAGTGGAGCTGTAGCAAGGGGAGAAGCTGGAGACAAAGCTGCTAAGATAGATTGGGCCAAAGAAAGATACTCCATCTGTATTCTAAAGCAACGGAAACCACTGCAAGATTTTAAGCAAGGAACAATATGACTAGATTGCATTTAGAAAAGGTCTATATGCCCTCCATGTGAATAATGGGTTGAAGGGGACAAGAATAGATAGATACAAGGAAACCAAAATTTGGAATTCTTCAAAGAAAGAGATGATGGTGTCTTGGACTAAGGTGTGTGGCAGCAGTGGAGTTGGAGAGATGTGGACATATTAGAGACATTTACATGTAAAATTGATAGGACTTGGTTGGGGCTAGGATTTGGAAGATCATGAGCATGTTTTTGGACATGTTGAGTTTCAAGTGCCTTTGACATCTGGATGAAGGTGATAGAGGAGGTAATTAAACATAAAATCTGAGACTCAAAGCAAGAGTTTGGCTGGAGATAAAAATGTGGGAGTCTTATTAAATAAATAATGGGTGCAATAGATGGGTAGAAATATATATGTTTTCTCTCTTCACTTTACTTGTTTGTATTGTATATTTTGTATGTCTTTTGTAATAAAAATAACAAATGCTATTTTAAAATAAATAAATAAAGGAATAACTGTGACATATCCTACAGGTATTATTTCCTCTCTTGTGTGACCTGGGACAAATTATTTAACTTCTCTGTGACCTCATAAGTTGTTATCAGTCAGGGTTTCAGCAGGAAACAGCAAACTCTAGATCATTTGAAGAGAGTTATCATAAAGGAAGTATTTTAAAAGATGCGGGCAAGATGGAAAGAAATAACAAGGAATTGTACAGCACCCCCAGACTAGTGGCAGAAAGAAAGTACCACTACAAGGGAGAGAGCAGTAATCAGAACCTGGTGACAGAGGTTTTTGGAAAGGGCTACCTGTGGCCTTTAGTTCAGAGAGGCAGTGGGCCCACAGGAAACCCAGAGAAGGAGCCAGTACAAATGAATACCCAGCCTCCCTCTCCTCCCTCCTTCCAATCTCCTGCTGGTCCCTTCCATTGGCCTAACCCAATCAGAAGCTAGAAAGCAAGGGAGACTGTTGATGCAGTCTGTACAAGTCAAACTTCAGGGGACAGAACAGGATAGAGAAGGGTGGTGGGTGCCCTTAGAAAGGCCAGAGGAAGATATCCAGTACCTTTGTAGTGAGGGTTCAATGAGTAAATAAATATAAAATGCTTAGACAATTACTCAATACATACTCACATTTTAAGTTCTAAAAACTACATTATATTCATGTCATGGACTGTAATTTACTTAATCATTATTCACTAAAATTAAGCATTTAGTACTTTTGAATTTTTAAATATAATAAATAATATGGGGATGAACATTTTTGTGCATAAAATATTGTACATATTTCTTAGAATTTCCTCGAGCTAGACACCTAAAAATAGAATTATGGAGTAAGAAAGTAGGAGCATTTTTAAAGCTCTTTGAAATTACCAAATTAGAGTACTTGTCCAAGAGAGAATATAAATTCATACCTCATCAACGGTCTCTAAGAATAACTGTCTTCTCACTGCCTCCACTCCAACATTAAGCAAGTTAACTTTTTCACCTTTCTTAATTTGAAAGGGGAAAAATCAGCATGGTGTTGCTATTCTAATCAGTAATCTTTGATTACCGATGAAACACTTTTCTCATATATTTATTTATTATATATTTATTAGCCATTTCATTTTCTTCTGTTGTGAATGATCAATTTATGCCTTTCTGTGTTTTAATAATAAGATATTAACCCCTTGTTTAGTATTTTCACTGCAGAAAATTTAGTCCAATTGATGTTTTAGCATTGTTTATAGCACTTTAGATGTACAGAAATTTTAAGTTTATGCGCTTATACTTATCCTTTAGTGATTTCTTCCATTGTTTTTAAACTTAGATACCTGAAGGATAAAATCTGTCTTCTTTTGTTTTTTGATGGTTCAATATTTTAAAATTTAATTATTTAACCTGCTTGGATGTATTTTGTTATGTTCTATAGGGTAAAGATCTAAATACACACCCCCACACAAACCCAAATAGTTAACCATCATAACAAAACTCTCTGTTGAAAAATCTTTTTATTCTCCACAGATTTGTTTTACCTCGAAAACATAAATACTGAGGTCAGGTTTTGGAACATCTCTTCTGAATATTGACCTGCTTATTTTTGCCACTTTGCTATCAATGCCACATTGATTTACTTACTGTTGCTTTATAGTAGATTTTACCAGATGGATGGATTAGTCCCTTTCCAATACTTCATTTTTACAAATTATTTACGATATTCTTACACATTCTTTCTATCAATATATTCCTATATATTTAAATTAATTTTAGAATCATTTCACAATTAAAAACTGTCTTGGTTAATTTAATTGGAATGATAATTAATTTTTAAATTATTTTTATTAGTTTCAAGTATACAATACACTGGTTAAACATTTACATACTTTATAAAATCATCTCCCTAATTACTCTTCTCTCCTCTGGTTTTCCACCTAGCCAATATATTAATGCTAACGCATTCCCTATGCTGTGCTCCCCATCCCTGAGATCATATACCAACTACTAATTTGTACTTCATTAACCCTTCACCCCATTTTCCCAGCCCCTCAACCTCCCGTCCCCTTTGTCCATTGCCAAATTGTCCTCAATATTTATGAGTCGGTTTTTTATTAGTTTGTTCTTTTTGTTCCTTAGATTCCACATATAAGTGAAATCAGATGGTATTTCTCTTTCTCAGTCTTACTTATTTCACTCAGCATAATAACCTCTAGGTCCATCCATGTCGTTGCAAATGGTAGGATTTCATTTTTTAATGGCTGAGTAATATTGCATTGTATGTATGAACCATAACTTCTTTATCTAATCATCTGTTGCTGGGCATTTAGGTTGCTTCCATATCTTGGCTATTGTAAATTGTGCTGCCATGAATATTGGAGTGCATAAATCTTTACGAATTGTTTTGGTTTTCTTTAGATAAATATCCAGAAATGCAATTGCTGGGTCAAAAGGTATATCCATTTTTTTTACTTTTTGAGGAACCTCAAGACTATTTTCCAAAGTAGATGTACCAACTTGCGATCCCACGAACAATGTATGAGGGTTCCCTTTTCTCCGCATCCTCGCCACACTTGTTCTTTGATTTATTTATGATAGCCATTCTGACAGGTGCGAGGTGATATCTCATTGTGGTTTTAATTTACATTTCTCTGATGATTAGTGACCTTGAGCATCTTTTTTATATGTCTATTGGCAATCTGTATATCCTCTTTGGAAAAGTATCTGTTCATGTCTTCTGCCCATGTTTTAATTGAATTGTTTGTTTGTTTGTTTGTTTTTGTTGTTGTTGAATTGTATGAGTTCTTTATATATTTTGGATATTAACTTCTTATCAGATGTATCATTAGCGAATATTTTCTCCCAATCAGTTGGTTGTCTTTTGTTTTGTTGATGGTTTCCTATACTGAACAAAAACTTTTTAGTTTGATGGAGTCCCAGTTGTTTATTTTTTCTTTTGTTTACCTTCTCCGAGGAGATATATCTGAAAAGAAATTACTGTTAGTAATATCAGAGGGTTTACTACCTATGTTTCCTTCTAGAAGTTTTATAGTTTTGGGTCTTACATTTAAGTCTTTAATCCATTTTGAGTCTATTCTTGTATACAGTGTAAGAAGGTGATCCAGTTTTTCTTTTTCTGCATGTATCTGTCCAATTTTCCCAACACCATTTATTGAAGAGACTGTCTTTACTCCATTGTATATTCTTACCTCCTTTGTCATATATTAAGTGAGTGTATAGGTATGGATTTATTTCTGGGCTCTCTAGTCTGTTCCATTGATCAATATATCTGTTTTCATGCCAGTACCATGCTGTTTTGATTACTGTAGCCTTGTAGTATAGTTTGATATCAGGTAGTGTGATACCTCCACCTTTGTCTTTCTTTCTCAAAATTTCTGTGGCTATTCGGGGTCTTTTATGGTTCCATATAAATTTTAGGATTATTTGTTCTAGCTCTCTGAAAAATGCCAATGGTATTTTGACAAGGATTGCCTTGAATCTATAGATTCCTTTGGGTAATATGGCCATTTTAACGATGTTGATTCTTCCTACCCAAGAACACAGTATATGCTTCCATTTTTTTTGGTATCTTCTTCAATTTCTTTTTCAAATGACATATAATTTTCTGAAAACAGGTGTTCTACCTTCTTGATTAACTTGATTCCCAGGTATTTTATAGCTTTCGATGAAATTGTAAATAGGATTGTTTTCTTAATTTCTCTTTCAAAAAGTTCATCATTGGTGTATGAAAATGCCACTGACTTCTGAATATTTATTTTGTAATCTGCTACTTTACTAAATTCATTGATCAGTTCTAACAGTTTTTGAGTGAACTATTTAGGGTTCTCCATATATAGTATCATGTCATCAGCAAATAACGAGTTTTACTTCTTCCTCTCCAATTTTGATACTTTTTATTTCTCTTTCTTGTCTTATTGCTGTGGCTAAGTCTTCCAATACAATGTTGAAGAGGAGTGGTGAAAGTGGGCATCCTTGTCTTGTTCCCGATCTTAAGGAAAATGCTTTTAGCCTTTCCCCATTGAGTCTGATGTTAGCTGTAGGTTTGTCTTATATGGCCGTTATTATGGTTTTTAACAAATTTTATTTTTTTAGGTGAAACAACCCTTGGTTGACCTCACAAATTGCAAGGTCCTTGTCAGCTTACAATCCCTTATTTTTTTTTATTTTTTTATTTTTTTACGCCTACAGCACCTGGTCTTCCTAGGTGATCTCCCATCCAAGTACTAACCAGGCTCATCCCTGCTTCCAAGATCTGACAGGATCGGGCTTGTTCAGGGTGACATGGCCGTAGACTGGCCTTTATTATGTTGAGGTACGTTCCCTCGATTCCCACTTTGCTGAGACTTTTTATCATAAATGGATGCTGGATTTTGTCAAATGCTTTTTCTGCATCTATTGATATCAACATATGGTTTTATATTTCAATTTGTTAATGTGGTGTATCACATTAATTGATTTGTGTATATTGAACCAACCTTGCATCCCAGAAATAAATCCAACTTGATCATGGTGTATGATATTTTTAATGTATTGCTGAAGTCGGTTTGCTAATGCTTTTTTATAAAATTTTTCCTTCAATGTTCATAAAAGATATCAGTCTATAGTTTTCTTTTTTTGTAATGTCTCTGTCTGGTTTTAGAATCAAGGTAATGGTGGCCTCATAAAAGGAGTTAGGGAGCCTTTCCTCTTCTTGAATATTTTAGAATAGTTTGAGAAGAATAGGTGTTAATTCTTCTTTGAATGTTTGGTAAAATTTGCCTATGAAACCATCTGATCCAGGACTTTTGTTTTTTGGGAGGGTTTTGATTACTGATTCTATTTCATTTGTGGTAATCGATCAGTTCAGATTTTCTGTTTCTTCTTGACTTGGTCTTGAGAGATTGTATGCTTTTAGGAATGTGTCCATTTCTTCCAGATTGTACAATTTGTTAGCATATAATTGCTCATAATATTTTCTTATAATTCTTTTTATTTCTATGGAGTCCTTAGTTGTTTCTCCTCTTTCAATTCTGATTTTATTTATTCAAGTCCTCTCTCTTTTTTCCTTGATGAATCTGGCTAAGGGTCTGTCAATTTTTTATCCTTTCAAAGAACTAGCTCTTGGTTTCATTATTCTTTTGTATTGTTTTTCTAGACTCTATTTTGTTTATTTCTGCTCTGATCTTTATTATTTCCTTTTTTCTATTCACTTTGGGCTTTGTTTGCTGTTCTTTTTCTAGTTCTTTTAAGCGTAAGGGTAGATTGTTTATTTGAGCTTTTTCTTATTTCTTGAGGTAGGCCTATATTGCTATGAATTTCCCTCTTAGAGCTGCTTTTGCTGTGTCTTATAGATTTTGAGTCATCATGTTTTCATTTTCATTTGTCTCTAGGTATCTTTTGATTCTTCTTTGATCTCATTAATAACTCATTCATTGTTTAGTTGCATATTATTTAGCCTTTATGTGTTTCTGTATTTTCCAGTTTTTTTCTTGTAGTTGATTTCTAGTTTCATACCATTGTGATCAGAGAAGATGGTTTATATGATTTCAATTTTCTTAAATTTATTGAGACTTATTTTGTGGCCTAACATGTGGTCTATCCTGGAAAATATTCCATATGCACTTGAGAAAAATGTATATTTTGCTGTTTTGGAGTAAAATGCTTTGAAAATATCTGTTAAATCCATCTAGTCTAGTGTATCTTTTAGGCCCATTGATTCCTTATTGATTCTTTGCCTGGAAGATCTGTCCATTGGTTCAATGGAGTGTTAAGTCTCCTACTATGAGTGTATTACTGTTGATCTCTCCTTTTATGTCAGTCAATAATTGCTTTATGTATGTAGGTGCTGCTATGTTGAGTGCGTATATGTTTACTAGCATTATGTCCTCTTGATTTATCGATCCCTTTATCATTATGAAATGTCTTGTCTCTTATTATAGAATTTGTTTTAAAGTCTATTTTATCTGATATAAGTAGCACTACCCCGGGTTATTTTTTCATTTTCGTTTGTGTAAAATATCTTTTTCCATCCCTTTACTTTCAGTCTGTGAGTGTCGTTTGATCTGAAGTGGGTCTCTTGTAGACAGCATATGCATGGGTCTTGTTTTCTTATCCATTTGGCTACCCTATGTCTTTTGATCAGAGTATATAATCCATTTACATTTAAAGTGATTACCGATAGGTACATAGTTACTGCCATTTTATTATTCGTATTTGTTATTTCTATTTTTTTTTTTTACCCTTCTGTTTTTCCAGAAGTCCCTTTATCATTTCTTGTAATGCTGGCTTGTTGGTGATGAATTCCTTAAGCTTTTCCTGTCTGGGAAGCTCTTTATCTCACCTTCCATTTTAATTGAAAACTTTGCTGGGTGGAGTATTCGTGGTTGTAGATTTTTGTTTTTCATAACTTTGAGAATTTATTTCCGTTCTCTTCTGGCTTGCAAAGTTTCCACTGAAAAATCAGCAGACATTCTTATGGAGGCACCCTTGTAAATAACTAGCTGCCTTTCTCTTGCTGCTTTTAAGATCCTCTCTTTGTCTTTAATCCTTGGTGCTTTAATTATAATGTGTTTTGGTGTGAGTCTGTTTGAATTCCTTTTATTTGAGACTCTTTGTGCTTCCTGAACTTGTATATCTAATTCCTTTGCCAGGTTATGGAAATTTTCTGTCATTATTTCTTCAAATAGATTCTCAATCCCTTGCTCTCTCTCTTCTCCTTCAGGCATTCCTATGATCCAGATATTGTTATGCTTTATGTTGTCCCAGAATTCTCTTAAACTATCCTCACTTTTAAAAATTCTTTTTTCTTTTCATTGTTCTGATTGGGTGTATTCTGCTACCTTGGCTTCTAGTTCACTGGTTCGATCTTCTGCTTTGTCCAATCTACTGTTGAATCCTTCTAGTGTATTCTTCATTTCAGTTATGGTACTCTTCATTTCTGTCTGCTTCTTTTTTATGCTTTCTATGTCCTTTTTTATGTTTACTATCTTTCTGTTGGTGTTCTCATTGTGCTCATCCATTCTCACCATAAGTTCTTTTAGCATTCTTATAACCATTATTTTGAACTCTGTCTCTGGTAAGTTGCCTGCCTCCATTTCGTTTAGCTTATTTTCTGGAGTTTTCTTCTGTTATTTTATTTGTGTCATGTTTCTTTGTTTTCTCATTTTGTTAGCCTGTCTGTGTTCATTTCTATGAGTCAGGAATATTTGTTTCATCTCTCAACATTGGCCAGATAATCTAATGTGGAAGGTGTCCTATGGTCCAGTAGCGCATCTCCTTGATCCCCTATGTTTTGGGCTCTGGACGTGATCTTCCTGTGGGTTCTGTGTGATCTTCTGTTGTCATTAAGGCTTTATTTTTGTTAGTAGATCCATAGATAGGATTAATGCTCAGGTTGACTAATTGTGGAAATTGGCTGCAACCACAGGGTATGAGTTCCTGTGTGGGGATGACCCCAGTGAGTGGGATTTGCCCTAAGAGGCTTGTGTTCTTTTTGCAACCACCCTTTGTGCGTACTGCTAATGGGGCTAGTCAGGAATTGCTCTGTTGTGGTCTGGTGTCAGCCTCCAGACACGTTGGTTTTGTGGCCTTTTGGGAGGGGATCCCCAGTAGGCCAAGATCAGCTGCTGCTTTTGCTTGCTCAAGGCTACCCAGTGAGAACTACAAAGCGATCCACAGATGGTTGTTGCCTATGCTGGATATATACATAAGTGGAAGGAACAACACTGTATGTAGTGGTCCAGTTATACCCCGTCCCTCACCTAGGGCAGTTTAGCAGAGGGACCAGTTCTCCTCCACATCTGACACTGGATGAGCCTCTGGATGACATGCATATTGGGTGGCGCAGGGACCCCTGGAGTCTTCCTGAGTCTATTGAGTAAATTTCCCCCTGTCACTACAGTGTTGGTTTACATGTCAGCGCTCTCTGTGTGGCCCCCTGTACAAGTTTCTAATTGTAGCAAGGTGGGCTGCTGCTCACCTTGGGCCTAAATGTGCCATCCCAGGGCAGGGGTGGCTGCCTATCAACGTGTGGCGGACACTTTGTGTATTGGATGGAGCAGGAGCTCAGGGAGTCAAGGGCTGTCAGGCCAATACAGAACCTGCAATCGAAGAGGAATTTCTCACTTAAATGACCAATATTTCTGATCAGCTCTTTGTTCTGCTTCTGTAAACATGCTTGCTGTTTGGGGTCAAAAGATGTATTGCTTTTAGTGTTTCGACAGATGTATCCCCTCCCTTTAAGATATATTGCTTTAGTGCTTGTATTACTTTGTTTTGAAAAGATGTATTGCCTTAGTGCCTGTTTGAAAAATCCTATGCTCTGTAACTGCCTGTAGCCCATGGCAATTTCAGGGGTCTGTAAATCAGCTCATGCCAACTGTAATGACGTGGGTATAAAAGTGAAATTGCCCCTAAGCTCACTGCCCAGATTTTCAGAGCACTAGCTCTTCTGGGACTGCTGGCATAATAAAACTGAGTTCTCTTTCTCTTTGGGTTACTGTTTAGATATTCACTGGTTTGAGTTTTGGAGCTTTGGGGATTTTTCCATAACATATCTGGAGACCTCAGCGAGATTCCAACCATGCTGACCTCTTGACCCGCCAGATCGGCGGCTTAGCCAGACCAGCGGCTTAGCCAGACCAAGGCAGACGGGAACCGAGATGACTGAGGAAATGGGTCACCTGAGTATTTCAGGGTCTCTTTCTGATTGGTGCCTTGACTCGTGGGCTGGCTGAGCTGCCCAACCAGACTCATAGGAGGGAAAGACCAACTCACCAGAAATGACCTCAGGAGGAGAAGATACCAAGGTAAGGAGAGGAAAAAGTAGGGTCCTGGGACAGCCCCCATGCAGGTTCCCTCTGTCAGAGAGAAGAGGAACTGGACGTAGCTTCCTGGTCTTCAGAGCAAAGACAATGGTTAGGGTCTTCCCTCTGGGGGAAGACACCAAGGTGTCCAAAAAGTGGGGGAAGAGACACCAGGGTCTCCCCAGGGGGTGCAGAGACATCAGATTAAGCCAGAGGCCTTCCTAGAGCGGGGAGGCACTGTTTGGCCTGATGTACGAGTAAGAGCTTCCCCAGTGGGGAGGCATCAGGTCGAGACACACACCCACTAGTTGGGAACCTGTCGTGTGATCTGGGTTGTACTGGTGTGGGGAGGCAATGTTTTAACCTGATGTATGATTGTGTGAGTGAATGAGTGGCTTGATAGGTCTGCTGGTCAGGTATGAGTTTGTAGCTCCACGGCTGGGCACTCTTAAGGTCCCCTAAAGTCTATGGAGTTCATTTGAGATCACTCTGCAGGTCCATGGTGAACAAATATGGTCTAGGGCGGCATCGGACTAGTGTCTGATCACAAAAGCTGAGTCTGCTATGGCTAAGCATCACCTAAGCTCCCCTCGAGGGGACATGGCCAGATGAGCATCTGAATGGTCTCCTCTTTAGAGGGGGCGCCTGCCTTTGTTTGTCTTTGTGTCACCTTCGCAGGGTGGGAAGAGTTTGGTCAACACTGAGAAAAGGGGAGAACTCCATCACCCTCTGGAGGACAACCAAACACCCTCCACAAGTTAGCAAACACGTTAAGGAACGGGGGGAGGGAGGTTGTATGAAAGAGATTGAGTGCTGAATGACTGAGATGTGGTCTGATCACGAAACGAAAGTTGAGCTCCAATCTGCAGTTCCATGGTGTCACTGGATCTCTGTGAGGAGTCTACTCCAGTGATCCGGGTCGGGGGTTTATACCGACCCACCAATGCTAAGAGGCGCCTGAAATATCTCCGCCAGGAGTGCAGCCGGAGATGGGCAAAGCGAGTGACATCCCCTCCAAAATTTCCCCGACCCTATCCCCCAACCTTCCATGTAGTGTGATTGTTGTCTGTCATGGGAGGCATGGGAGGTACAGCGGGAAAGGTTACTCCCCTGGCCATGATGGTCAAGAACTACAAGAAAAGGGTTATTCAGGAAATTATAACGTTAAACTCACCCCACAGAAACTCCTCACCCTTTGTGAGATAAACTGGCCCTCTTTTGGTATTGAATAGCCGTTAGAGGGTGCTCCTAGTCTTCAATTAGAAGACAGATCAGGGTCTTCCCAGTGGGGGAAAACATCAAGGCCTTCTCAAGCGGGGAAGACAAAGGTCAGGGCCTTCCAAAAAGGGAGGAAAGTTCCTCTAAGCCAACTATCTTAGATTGTGCGTTAATTTTTTTTTTTAAAAGCTTCTCAGAGGATTACAGGGTTAAATTGACCCCAGGAAAACTACAGGCTCAAATTACCTTTGACACACGTGGCCGAAACCCCTCTATGAAGCCACAAAGAGGGGTAAACGGGAGCCCCTACTCTAGGAATCTACACAACACAAGGCCTTTGAAAGAAAAAATAATCAAACGGGCACTCACTAATGCCTGGACTGAAACTCCCAGACCCCTGCTGCTATCTCCCGTTCCCCTTCTGTCTTTCCAGGTGGCACCAGCACCACACCACAGGACGCATACACAATCCTCTTGGGATGAGTAACATGCTTTCAGATTCAGACACAGCTAGGATTGTGTTCCCTGGTATCTTAAAGTTCAGTTCAGTTAAAGTTCAGTGCTTTTGCCCAGGCAGCCCAGGTTCAGCTCACGAGAAAGGAAAAATGTTTTTCCTCCTTTCTCACCAGTGACACAAGCACTTCCCAGCTTGTGCCCTTCAGGGAAGGCAGAAACCACAGCCCCACAGCCCGGTTGTCAGTGAAATACAGCCGCAGCAATTTCTTGCAGCGAGGACCCATAGGGGACCCTCCTCCTTCCAAACTAACAATGGGAAGGGGTTCAAAAAGTTTAGCCTGTAAACAGTTCACTAAACTACAGTCCTATCCTCCAATTAGCTTTTTTTTTTTTTTTTTGCAAGAAGCTGGAAAATAGGAAGAAGTCCCCTATGTACAAGCTTCTATGTTCCTTTACCAAGACCCAGACTTATTAGATGACCCAATGATAAGAGCACCTTCCTGGGGATCTCAAAATAATCAGGAGATTTTTTTCCTCCACCTTTACCCTTGGACTCTGAGGGGATTCAAGTTCTCTGGGGATGCCATTTATTTTGTCATTCCCTGAGGAAACTAGATATGCACCCCCGGGGAAGTTACAAATACTGATGATAGGGAAATGTGAATATGTGCATGATCTCTGCTCTGTTTGTCTGTGTTATATATAATATAGTGGTTGAATTAAGAATTCTAATTATAATGGAAAGCAAAATGTATGTTTTTGGTAATAGAAGGTATGAAGTATAGAAATTTATTTTGAAGGAAATTAAAGGAAAGGTGTTTGTCTTAAAGTTAGTTATTTCTGAATGAGGAAAGTAGTAGGAGAAAGTAGTAAAAACAAATCCTGAGAGGAAATTTTATGTGATTAAGCTAGATGAGATTGGAAATTTAAATGCCAAAAGTAAACTAATGCAAAAATTAAAGTTGTGTTTTAATGTTTCTTAGGCTACTAGTCTGCTACTAATGGTATAGAAAAGTTTTCTGAGTAGAAAACAAGGATTCCATGCTTAATAAAAATAATTTCTGTGTTTTATGTAGCCTTAATCAGTTTTCTGAGGCTTTTAGAGAATATACTAACATTAGCCCAAAGTCTGAGGGCCAGACACTGCTGGCTATACATTTCACAACTCGGCCTGTGCCCGATATTCAAAGGAAGCTCCAAAAGTTGGGGCCTAGACCCCAACCCCGCAGACTGCCTTGGTGCCAGAAGTCTTTAAGGTGTCCAATAACTTGGACTAGGCAGAGAAGGAAGTGGAGTACAAAAAGGGCACAAATTTTAGCTGCCATAATACAGAGATCATCTCGAGGTGACCCTAGGCAATGAAAACCTTGCAAGCCTGAAGGGCTTCAATCTTGGTTGGCCAGGAGTGGCATTGTTGGAACTGAGGCATAATCAATGTAAAAACTGCAGAAAGAAAGGCACTAGAAGGGCGAACGTCCATCCAGCCCTGGGAGGCTGGAGAAGGGTAGACCTCAAAAGCCTTCATCCCACGGAGCAAGCCTCTCATGAAGGGGCTGCTCTCTCCTCCAACAACGAAGGCCCAAGCACTTGCAAGCTCCAGTCTTAAAGAAATCCACCACGATCACTACAGTGGAGCCTCAGGTCACCCTCAACATGGCTGGAAAGAAAAAAAAATGAATTTTTACCAGATACTAGCGCTACCTACTCTGTCCTGACCCATCCCATGAGCCTCTCTCCAATGCTAACTGTACAGTGACAGGAATAAAATAGTCAGCCTAATATAAATTACTCTTCCCATTGTGAGACCAGGACTAGCAATGAAGTTCTCTGCCACACATCAGGACCAAGGTTCCAATGCAGAAAGCGCCTTGTCTGAAAAACTGGTACCCAGCCAAAACAGGGGTAGGGGAGAAGCCCCCTTGCCTACCACACAAAACATGTTTGTGGAGAACCTAAGGCCTAACCATTCATAGACGACCTGCCTCTATGTCAGGGTTTCCTACTAGCAGGCCAACTACCTCTCTGCAATCTGTTGAAAGTCAGCCCTCAACGCAAACAGAAAGGGCTCCACCTGAAACTCAGGAAGGATAAGGCTATGTTTTCTTTAAAAGTTTCTACTATAACACCAACAGAGAAAAGCGTAACATTTACCAAGTGTACTAACTAATGTTTTAACATCTCAGATAATATGACCTTGAACTGCAGTCCCACTACTTATGTAAGCTATGAAAATGCACATGTTAAATTACTTGCTAGATAGTTTCTTATTAATGGAAGAACTATTTATTCTTACGTTAAAACCAAAACCAAGGGAAGAATTTTTCTTACAGCAACGAAGCGATCAACTTCATCTTAAGCTAGTCTCAGATATGAGACTCATCAAAAGAGGGAGGAAATAATATAGGACAACTCTTGCAGAGTTCTTAATCTTTTTTAGTAAACCTAGTTAAGTTTTCCCTCCTTTCTTTGGGAAAGTGCACTTAGAGTCTGAAGGGGGAAGAGACTCTAGGCCAAAGGTCTTTTTACTCTTTAAGAAATATATTAACCAAGCCTGTTTCCCCTTACTTGCTTTTAATAGGCAAATTAATAGATATATATATAATTTAAATAATCAGTTCAAATTTTTTTCCCCTTGTCTAAGGACTGAGGTGGTACCTCAGCAGAAAACCCAAGTCCCCACCCTGACTGAAGCAAAAAGGGAAAGAGCTCCATGAAACCCCAGTAGGCAGGGACTATGACCCTTCTTAGCAGGAAACAGAAACAGAAGAGATCTCCTGTCCCTCTATGTCTATACTAATAATAAGGGGGTTCATGGCTCTTAGAAAAGAGTTAGGCAGGAAAATTAGTTAAGGGGTTTCTGGGTCTGCCTGCAAAGACACTGAGGTCATCCTATCTCAGAAGGGGTTCACTGTAATCCATCATGCACCCCAAGGCCTTTAGGCTTCTCCCCTTACAAAATCCTTTACGGGACACTCTCCCCTCTGCCCCACAGCAAAAGGGGGAAAGGAAGTAACTGCAACTATGTTAGCAGAAATTTAGAAAAAATAGAGATTTAAGGGTATTCAGTCAGTAAAGAAAGAAATTTAATAAGTTCTGTGTTAGGATCTGGCTAGCAGAATTAACTTTTTCAAAAAAAAAAGGTTTATATACAGGTATTTGTAATAAATTTAGAGTCATAGTTGGAAGACTCAGATCATAATTGCCTTATTTTCCTAAGTATTGTAATATAATTCTCATTTAAAAGATAAATTAAATTTTAGAAAGAGCCCCTATCCTTCTAGGGAATTAGGTCCACCCCTTTTAGTCATGAGAAGAAATATAGGTTAAGGATTAGAAAAAGGAGCCATTCCAGCAAACTAAACAGGCTCTCACATTGTTATATTAGTGACTCTCACTACCATTAAAGTTACAGGTATTACTCCGTGAATCCACCACACCTGGGTAAAGAAAGCAGTGTTTCCAGAGAACCAGGAAACTTAGACTACAGAACATCTTCCTGATCAGCTGCTCCAGATCACGTTCTGGAGGCAGCAAAAAAATCCACCTGAGATTGTTGGCCCTGCTCTGGCCGCCCCCGGAAGCTGGCCAATCTACGCACAGCAGAAGCTTGAGGAATTTCATTGTAGGGCTCCTTATAATTGGACTTTGGGGAGGAAATTAGTACAAAGAACTGTGAGCTATGTATCCATATTACCAAAGGAGGTCAGAGAATGTCCACTACTTTAGTTTTCTATAGCTACTGTAAATGGCAGTGCTTTTCAGATATATTTTCCAGAGCTGCGCTGGACATGGCAGGATTTACCACTTGCTGGATGCAACAAGTGACACCCTGACAGGGACCTGAGTATGAGAAAACATGTAAATAAAGTAAGGTGAGGAGACTCCCTCAGAAAAGTATACACAAAAGAGTAGGAGGAAAAAACATACAGATCATAGCATGGCAGAATTTAAGAAAACATGCGTGTTAAATAAATTTAATGAATAGGCTGTCATAATTAGGAGTAAAACTTGGGACAACAAGGGTCAAAGGACCGCCAATGTTTTTGTACAGATGCTTAAAACTATACTTAGGGCTAGGGAATATAGTGTGCACACTCACCAGATTCAGCAATTTTAGACCTCATATAGGGAATTTGTCCCTAGTTCCCAGAGAAAAGAACTGTAAATAGTTAAACCTGGGAAAAGATTAGGAAGCCGTTGAATTGATTCTCACCCAGGCAAGGCCTAAAACGGGGTGGCCCCACAATATTACAGATACATATATGAATAAATAGCCCCCAGAACGAGGAATCCAATACTATGGGCCTGCCACGTAAGAAAAGATAGATCTTAGGGATACTGTACACCCGTTTACATGTTAATCCGAATTATCTGACTGCGAGCAGTTAAAGATCTTATCAAACAACAGTCTCAAATGCGTGCGGCAATATATCAAAACCAGTTAGCTCTAGATTACTTGCTAGCGGAGGAAGGAGTATGTAAAAAGTTTAACCGATCCAATTGTCGTCTCCAAATAGATGACAATGGTCAGGCTGTAACTAATATAGCTACTAATATTAGGAAAATAGCTCATGTACCCGTTCAGAGTTAAAAAGGGTGAGACCCTAACCTCTTTGGGGGTTGGTTCTTTACTTTCGGAGGCTTTAAAACCTTAGAGCAGTACTCCTCCTCCTCAGGGCCTGCCTCCTTCTCCCTTGCCTAATGCCTCTTATTGTTCCGTCAACTATCTCCTGTACAGAGGCTATAATAAAGAGAAAAACTGCAACAAAGATCCTTATGTTATAGAAATACCAGTCCCTAGACCAGGAAAATAAAAAGTTGATGCCTTATAAGAATTTAAAGGACATCAAAAGGGGGGAATGAAGAAGAATGCCCCACTTAAATGACCAATATTTTTAATCAGCTCTTTGTTCTGCTTCTGTAAACATGCTTGCTGCATAGGCCAAGGACCTCGGGGTCAAAAGATGTATTGCTTTTAGTGTTTCGACAGATGTATCCCCTCACCTTAACATGTGTTGCTTTTAGTGTTTAAATAGATGTATCCCCTCCCTTTAAGATATATTGCTTTAGTGCTTGTATTACTTTATTTTGAAAAGATGTATTGCCTTAGTGCCTGTTTGAAAAATCCTATGCTCTGTAATTGCCTGTAGCCCATGGCAATTTCAGGGGTCTGTAAATCAGCTCATGCCAACTGTAATGACGTGGGTATAAAAGTGAAATTGCCCCTAAGCTCACTGCCCAGATTTTCAGAGCACTAGCTCTTCTGGGACCACCAGCGTAATAAAACTGAGTTCTCTTTCTCTCTGGGTTACTGCTTGGATTTTCATTGGGTTGAGCTTTGAAGCTTTTGGGATTTTTCCATAACACAATCTCCTCAAGAGATATTGTAGCTCGTACAGGTAGCAGTGGTCTGCCCACAATTGTTCTCCCTGAAATGCTCTCACTGCGCTAGGCAAGGTCTGCTGCCTGCACAGACAGCACAACCCCAGAGCCAAGCAGGGTACAAGAGGCTGCTTGTCAATGGGCTGAAGGCGTTTTGTGGCTTGGGTGAAGCGGGATCTCAGGGAGACAAGGTTTGTCCAGCCGATACGGTCTCAGTTTTCCTGCAACTTCTGTTCCCCTGCCATTTCCACTGTAGTCACCAATCACAGCAAGACCAGCTGCTGTCTGGGGTTGTCCCACAGACCCCTGTGTTCTCCAGATATAATAGTGCAACTTTTGTATGTAGCAGAGGTCTGCCTGCAACTAATTTCCCTGCAGTGCCCATCCTGTGCTAGCCAAAATTTCTTGCTTCCGTGGATTTTGAGCTGGAGGAAAGGAGCAGGGCTGTGGCAGTTCACTCTCAATGGGCCACCTGGGGCAATTTGTGGGTAGGGTGGGGTGGGGTCTCAGGAGACAATGGCAATTGGATCAATACAGCCTCTGTCTTGCTGCAACTTCGGTAACCGTTCGAGCGTTCCCACAGAAGTCCCAGATCACAGCAAGACCAGCTGCTCTCTGGGCCTTGCCCACAGTTCCCTAATATCCATTCAAGTTCGTGTTGGCAGTAGTGATCTTCCTGAAACTATCTCAGAAATGCGCACTCACAATGCTGGCCGCCAGCTGCGAATGCTTGACCCTGAATCTGTGTAGCATGGCAGCCATCCAGCAACAAAAGCCTCAGGCAATCTGCAGGTTGGATGGGGCTGTCTCATCTCCTCAGGCCAGTGCTTCCTAATGGCCCTGTGGGAGGGGTCTATACAGTCAAGCTTATGTGGTTTGTAGATTGCCAGGTAGGGGGGCCAGACTAAGGCATAATGGTGGCTGCCTTTCCAGCTCTCCTTCAGGCTCTAGATCATGCAGACTTTCTCAGTATGAATCTCACACGAACCTCTGACCCACAGCCATGTACCAGGTGAGTGTCTGCAGATCAGAAAGCCTGTGTATGGGTCCTTCAAATGGGTGTCTAGGGTTTCAGTCTCTCTCCGTCTTGCCCACATGCCCGGAATTTCCTCTGGTTTCTACAGTCAGAGTTATTGAAATCTCCTCTTCCCTGGTTTGGGATCCTGGGCTGGGGAGCCCCTGAATGAAGTCAGGAATCCCCTCTCCTTCACATGAGCCTCTTCTGCCTTGCTCTCCCTCCTGGTGATCTTCCACCACCTGTGGGTGCTGGTCCAACCTGAGATTCGTGACTTTGTCCCTCCTACCAGCTTCAATGTGGCTCCTTTATATTATCAGACATAGATATTTCTATCAGCCAGATTTTCCACGTTGATTATTTTGTAATTTGGTTATAATTTCAATGTGGTCCTAGGAGGACACAAACCCTGCTTTTACCTAGTCCACCATCTTCCCCCAAAGTCTGATAATTATTTTTAAACATTAATCTAGAAAATTTATATTTGGCAGTTTCATTTAACATCTTTTAAAAAGATATTTTTGTTTCCAGAATACTTATAGGAAATTGTTTTATTGATGTCTCAAATTAAACAATTTTTTTTGTGTGGATAATATGAGTCTATGTGTATGTGCACATGCAGGCATGTGTGTATGTGTGTGTGTGTGTGTGTGTGTGTGTTGTTTAACAAAAATTCTTTAAATTTGTGGATTTTTAATTTTGGGTTTTCATTAATCCCCATGCTAGGACAGTTTTCTTCTACTCTAACTTGGATTATTATGTCTGTTTTAAGGTCATAATATAGGTGTTCCTGAGAAACACCTATAATTGCTATTAGAGCATCTTACTATGTTCTTTATCATCTTTGTCTTTTTCCTTTGAATTCTAAGAGAGCTAATCAAATTTATCCTTCATATTACTGATTTAATTGACTAAAGTTCTAGTTCTATTTATTGCTTCCACTTCAGATTTTGACTCTACCATTTCAGTCTAGGGTTGTTTTTTTTTTTAAAGCTTTAAATTCTTATTTTATCCAACTTGCTTTTTGTTTACACCACATATATTTCAGTGTATTTTCTCCTATGACTTCCTAATTTTGTTTCACAGACAACTAATTTTACACATTTTGGGGGGACAACATCAACTGTTTTTGAAAATGCTCTACTTTGTAGACATGTATTCCACTCTCACACACTGCTAGCTCAAGTACAAAATGTTACAACCCCTGCTGATTGAAATTTAGTAATATCTAACAAAGTCACTTATGTGTGCACCTTTTTATCCAGAAGTCTTACTTTTAGGACACTTCCACAGACAGAAAAGAACACATGCACAAGATTGTTTATTGTGGAATTATTTTTAATAGCAAAATATTCAAAACTATTTGCATGCCCACCCGTAGGCAACTGGTTGCATAAATGTTGCTATGCCTGCACAATGAAACACTATGCAGCCATTAAAAAAGAATGAAGATGGTTTCTATGAACTAATATGAGTGATTTTTAGAATATAAGTGATAAAATCAAGGTATGAAAGAAGATATATAATATACATTTATATATGTGTGTGTGCTTGTACCTTTGTATAAGAAAAATACTTATATTTGCAAAAAGAAACAAGAAAGATAAACCACAAATGGAGAAATGTGTGAGAATGGAATGGAGGGGGTAGGGATGGGAGTGAGATTTCTCTGAGTATTCTTTTTAAAATAGTACAGTTCCCATTAGGGGTCTTCTTGAGTTCAAATAAACCTTTTGACTCACAAAACCCACATTTAGCATCGGTCTGCTCAGAGGGATACAGCTTGCCAGCAGGGCTGTGTCCAGTGTTTATATTCCATGGGAGTCCTTACAGCAGCAGATCATACAGCAGTCCAAATAGCAGTACTTCAGCTATTCTCTTTGGTCCCCAAAGTGGTAGTTCAGGTATGAGGGAAAAAAGTTTCACATCAGACAAGTGTGCAACCCAGCTTGGAGTAGCAGTCTTTTGCCTTATAGGAGCTAATAACTTTTGTATTACTCCAGAGGCATAGTTTCTGGGTCCATTATATAGGACATATCCAATTGTAACAGTCACTACACTTAAGACAGCCCAAAATTAAGGCATTTGCATCGAGTATTTATAATTCATTTAGAGTTTCTATCAGTCGAGGTGTTATTTATCAACCAAAGGATACTTTTTTGCCATAATTAATGTTGCCTTATAAAATCAAAATAATTTGAGCATCAAAAAGAATTATAATAATTTTAAAAATTAATAAAAGCAATCCGTTGTGTCAAAATAAATACATCAATAAAATATAGAGAGAAAGGAGTTAAAGAAGAAAAATTCTTCACAAAAACCATCAAATAGTAAATACAGAAAATTTACTTTTTAAAAATATCATTTTTAACTGTTATAGTAATTGGTAAAATCAAGGATCTCAACAGATGCCAAAAACTTTGAGTGAAAGACTATTGGTAAACAGCTTATTAACATGGCCTCCAAGTATTATTCCATAAGTTATTTTATTAATTATAAAGAAGAAAACATTCCTTTATACTTAAGAGATCTGGTAGTAATCACCTTAACCACTTAACCAGATGATTAAACTTAAGATCACTAATCATCAATAATTTAATATAAAATGTTCTTTTATGTGATGCAATAAGTACACAGCCTCACTTATGCAATACTCTTATCAAAAATGTCTAACTTGAGAGAAAAAAATGGCATACATGATAGAGGCTTTGTTTATTCCTTTTGTGACCAAGTCAAAGTTGTGACAGAAACACAGAGCAAACAGCAATGAAAGCTACCTGGAATCTAGATGAACAAGCCCTACCATTAGGGAGAGAAATAAGAAATCATCTTGCAACAGGAGGAGGTAGGACAGGGCAAGGACGCGAGGCCACTCTGTCCCAAGTGGCTGAGTGAGACAGAGGCTTTGGCAGTGGCAGCCTGCAGCTGCAGATGCCTCTTAAAGGGCTATGTCTGTGAGTGGACTTTTGTGGTGATGGACCTGCTTGCTCTGAGCACCAGCGCTGGGTGTGCTGCTCAGGGGGCACCAGGGACTTACAGGGGGACACTGAGTTGTTGGAGCAAGGGCTGCAGGCAACGCTCTCTCCTGGGCAAAAGTGCTGGCAATATCCATTGCTCCTTGGCTGAGCCCTCCCCACTCCCAGGGTCCAGACTCAGCCCTGCCATAGCTGAGATGTGCCACTGGACACCTACTTCACAAAGCCGCACTAATAAGACCAGGAGACTGAAGAGCTTTGCTTAATACAAAGAAACCGACACAGGAAGACAGGCAAAATGGGAAGACAAATAAGCAGAAATCATATGAGAGAACAGAACAGAGATCCAGGAATAATGGAGTCAAGCAATCTAATAGATGCAGAGTTCAAAACACTGGTTGTAAAGATGCTCAGTGAACTTAGGGGAAATGTAGATTAATTCAGTGAGAACTTTAACAAAGGGATAAAAGACATAAAAATGGAGATGGAAATTATAACAGAGAACCCATCAGAATACATTATCTGAGATGAAGAGCATATTAAATGGAATAAACAGAGGGAATAAAAAAGAGGATCGAACAGCCAATATAGAGGACAGGGGAGCCAAGGACACTCAATCAGTATGGCAGGAAAAAAGAAACCAAGACTATACTGATAATTTAAGAAGCCTATAGGACACTATTAAATGTAAAAATATCTGTATCATAGGGATACCTGAAGGAAAACAAGACATTGAAGAGCTATTTGAAGAAATAATGTTGGAAAACTTCCTTCACTTGGTGAAGGAAATAGACATACAACCCCAGGATCTCTGAGAGCTTCAAAAAAGATGAGCCCAAAGAGGCCCACACCAAGATACATCATAATTAAAATGCCAAAGATTAAATACAAAGAGAGAATCTTAAAAGCAACAAGAGGAAAGCATTTAGTTACTTACAAGGGAGCACCCATAAGACTGGCAGATACTTTCTCAAAAGAAACCATGAAGGACAGAAGGGCTTGGCATGAAATATTCGATGTGATGAAAATCCAGGATCTACATCCAAGAATACTTTATCCAGCAAAGCTATCATTTAGAGTCGAAGGGCAGATAAAGATCTTCCTAGACGAAAATAAGCTAAAGGAATTCATCAACACCAAGCCAGTATGACAGGAAATGTTGGAGGGATCTTCTTTAAGAAGAAAAAACATGTATCAAAAACATGAATAAAGAATGGTAATAACTACATTCCTATCAACAAGTACCTCAAATGGAAAAGAATTAAGTACTCCAACCAAAAGATAGAATGTTTGAATGGATAAGAAAAGAAGACCTCTACATATGCTGTCTACAGGAAACTCACTTCCAATAAAAAACACACACACACTGAAAGGCAGGGTATGGAAAAAGATATTGCCTTGATGAACCTAGAGGGTAATGAGCTGAATGAAATAGGTTGGATAGATAAAAACAAATATTGCATGATTTTACATACACGTGAAATCTAAAGAACAAAATCAACAACAACAACAACAAGAGTGAAATAAATAAACTCATAGATTCAGAGAATCTTTTCAGGGCTACTATATGGGCTAGGGATTGAAGGGGATGGCAAAAAAAGGCAAAGGGATTAAGAGGTACAAATGGACAGTTGCAGAATAGACATGGACATGTAGAGTGTAGCATGAGGAAAATGGTTAATAATGTAATAAATATGTAAGGGGGAAGAGGTATTAGATTTAGGAGGGTGATCATTTTGTGAGTTATGTAGATCTCTGATCACTGTGCTGTACAACTGAAACTGGTATATTATTGCATGCCAACTATAATTTAAAAAACTGTAAAAAATAGACTTTCTCAAAGTTTAAAATTTTTTTCTACAAGTCATTAAAAATGTAAATAACTAAAAAAAATGTCTAACTTGAGTCCAATCATTACAAAACAATCAGACAAATCCAGGTATGTGACATTTTACAAAACGACTGGTATGGATCCTTAAAAATATGTCGATGTTTAGAAAAAACTAAAAAGTAAGAGGACTGTTTAAGATTAAGAGAATAAAAAGACATAATGAGCAAACACTGTATGAGAATCCTGATTGGATTCTGGATTGGAGAATAAAAAAAATCTTTAGACATTATAACAATTAAGAAAATTTAAATACGGACTGCATATTTGATGACATTATCAGTTAGTGTTAATTTAAATGCGATAATGGTACTATGGTTATGTGGAAGCATGTTCTTAATCATAGGAGATACTGGTTGAAGTTCTTTGAGGTGAATGTTGAGTGTTTTAACTTATTTTCAAATAATTCATTAAAAAAACAGACAAATAATGAAAATGTGACAATATACTACAAAAGAAGTACAAATACAAATACAATGATTGGTGAACCTAGGTGAAGGATGGATTCAAGTCAATCAAAACATTCTTTTAAATGTTCCGTAAGTTTGAAAAATTTCCAATATTGTGTTGAGGAGAAAACAGTTCAGAGGAAAAATTATTTTAAGCCAAAAACTCTTTAACAAGCTGTTATTAATCAGTTAAAAAGGCAAAAGAAATTCATCATATGAGCAAAAAAGAAAGTTTATCTCTCTTTATGAAAGAAAACTTTTAAAAGATGTGCTCCAGAAAAGGCTGAAAACTAAGAAAGAGGGCTATCCCATGGTGAGGTATAAACTATAAATTCAGTAAAATATCAGTGACTTCTGGTTGGTAGTCTAGAAAGCAAATAAACCAAATTAGAATTCGATAGGCTCTAAGAAGGATGTAGTGGATTCCTAAAGAGATATAGAATGAGTAAATTGGAAGACATTAGAGATACAAAAGCCTATTATTATCCTCTCAATTAAAGAGACAGAAAAACAAAGTTGTGGCATTACTTAGAAATTTGTTGCATTTAAGAAAAACACATCCATTTGACCTTGATACTAGGCAAATTCTTCTTTGGGATCATGACTTTGGAACCAGAGAGAAGAAAACACTGCCATACTACTCAGCTCTACAATTAACAGTATTCTCATAACTATGTTATTATGTAAATATTTCATTGATTTTTCAACTTTTAGAATATTTAGTTATGGTTATAGAAAATAATATAAATGTTATCAATCTTGACAATATAAAAATAAAGGAACAGCTGACAAGATATGGAGAGGAAGGAGTAGAGGAAAATGTGAAAGTGTCACAATATTTACCAAGTGTCAAAAGATACTGCAGAAAATTGGTAGAAACTTAAATAAAGGTTTAAGTATATTACTCAAAGATATTAAGTAGGAACTAAATTAATGAACTGACAACAAAATATGGTAGTGATAATAGCGAGGCAAGAATGTGGGAATGATGTAACTGAATTAAATCCTTACCCAAAATACAGGGAAGTCAATAGACAATGTCTAAAGGAGACAAATGAAGAAATAGTACTGAGCTGGGATTGTGGGGAAAATGTACCTCCACATATTTCTGATAGAAATGTAAATTGCACAAGTCTATTTGAGGGTCATATGTATTAAAAAAAACTTAACATATGAATACTCTTTCACTTAGTATTTCTACTTGAGGGAGTTATCCTAAAGAAATAATTATAAGGGTTTACCTACAATCATGTTAACTGTTATACAAGTGATACATTGAGAAGAACCCAAATATAGGGGATATTAATTAAATACATTTGATTTATCCATAAAAGGGTGACCTTAATCATTAAAAATGATGACATATATTTCATTCGAGAGTAATCATGGCTATCTTCAACCATTGATTTATTTAAGAAATATTTATCAAACACCTGTTATGTGCTAGCCATAGTGCTAGATGACATGCATACATCAGGACAGAACAGATAAAGTCTCTGCCCTCATAGAGCTTAGATTTTAATGGGGTCGTGGGGGGCAGAGGACACAATAAATAAATAAGTGGCTATAGGATGGTAGGTGGTAAAATTACCCTGAAGAAAAACCAAGCAGAGCAAGGGGAAGGAGAGCAATAGGGTAGGGTTTATTATTTTGTATAAGGTGGTCAGGGAAGGCCTCTTTCATATGGTGACATTTGAGTGGAGATATTAATGAATTGAGGAGCAGAGTAACGAAGATATCTGGATAAGAGCATTTCAGGCAAAAGAAGAGCAAGTACAAATACCTGAAGCTAGAAATATGCTTGACTTGTTTGAGAAACAGCAAGGAGACCGACAATGTTGGAGTGGAGTGAGCAATGGGTGAAGTAGTAGGAGATAAGTGTGGCACAGGGGTGGGCAGATCTTATAGGACCTTGTAGACTATGCTAAGAATTCTTGATTATTATTTTTTTTTCTGAGAGATGGGAAGCCATTCAAGGTTTTGAGTAGAAGAGTAAAATAATTTGACTTTCATTTTAGAAGGATAATCCTAGCTACTTTGTGAATAGATTATTAAGGCCCTTGCCCTTAATCTGGGTGATCTTGGGACTGCTTCAACCAACGGAGTTTGGTGGAAGTGATTCTATATAATTTCTGAGGCTAGGTTATAAAAGGTTATTAAGTTTCCACCTGATTCTCTTGGGATACTTGCTCTGGGGGAAGTTGGCCACCATGTAAGAAGTTTGAACGAAATCCTCATGCCGGAGAGGTTATGTGTTAGGCAACCCAACCCCAGTCAACAGCCCAAGGTGACCTCACAGCTGACAGCCACCATCAACTGTTGGGTTCATGAGTGAGCCATCTTGAACAGCCAGCCCAGTTGAGCCTTCAGATGACTATAGCTCCAGCTGACACTTGGCTACTACAGTATGAGAGACTCCAAGCAAGAACTTCTCAGCTGAGTCCTTGAAGTCCCAACCCACACAATTATGAGCAAAATAACGTGGTTGCTGTTTGATACATATTGGGGTAATGTGTTATGCATAAATAGTAACCAGAACACCAGATGAGAGATGATAGTGACTTGAGTCTGGGTGGTAGAATCAGAAGTAGCCAGATGTAATCAGATTCTGGAAATATTTGGAAAGTAGAGCCAACAGAATTGAGTGTGGGGTATGAAGAAAAGAGAAGAGTCAAAGATAACTAGGCCAACTAGGGTGAGGCAAATAAAGCACTTTTCTCAGGTGCAAAGTTTAAAGGGCACCAAACACTGAGTAACCAAGATAAATAATATTTCAATCCAGTATTTAAAGAAATCAAAATCAATGCAAAAAATCATGATGAACGAAATATCAAAATGTTAAATAAAGACAAGATCAGTAACTGATTTTTAAATTTTGCCTTCAGGTTCCAATATGGCTAGGCACAGCACTGCTCCTGGGTGTTCTCAGTGTGCTCATTCATTGATTTTGCTCATCTCAGCAGGGAGAAGATGCATATGGATCACTCTGTTCAGTTTCTCTGTATGCCATCATATGCCAGCTTAGGTGCTTTCCTCAGCTCCTCAGGTCACTGGGGTCCATGGAAATTCTTTCTAAATTTTTCCACTGACTTTCCCCCGCTTTTCCAGAGCATTTGCATGTGAGTTGTAGGAACCATTTGACAGCTGATTGCCTACAAACTCACAGTATATTTGTGTCATCTCCGTAGATGTAGTTACCTTCCTAAACTGCTTAATACAAGATTGACAGATGCCAAATCAGCCTCATAACTTGTACCTGCTCACTCTCCTCCAGCTAGTACGCATCCTTCTCAACAGAAGCACAGCCCCTACAGTCACAGGGGCCATGACTTCTCTGAAAGTAAGAGGATGCCTCCACCTCCCTCAGGGCTACTACAGCTAGCCACTCTTTTTATCCTCCTCTTTAATTCCCAGCCCCACTTACATCCCTGACCCATGGATGTTGCAGATTCCCCTTAAGAACTGGATCTCTGAAGGTGGGCGTCCCCTCCCACACACTCCTGGCGTGCACCCGGGGCCAGGCGCACCTGGTGCACTCGGGGGGCCAGGCGCACCCAGTGCACTTGGTGCACTCAGGGGGCCCAGCGCCTGGATTCACCTGAGGTGCGAACCCAGGACCTTCTGCATGCTAAGCAGTCGTGCTAACCACTACGCTATGGAGGCACCCCCAGCGAGCCACTCTTTGAAGAAGGGTCTCATCAGAAGAAAAGGCACACACGAATTAGGATAATTTGATTAAGGATTAGTAATTGGAATATTTACTAAAGTGTGGGCAGAGTGCAGGGAGACTGAAAAGGAGAGTGAAGCACCCCTGAGGAAATAATAGCAGAGCTGTTACCACCCCTAGATAGGACTAGAAGAATTGGAATCTGGAAGGACAAAGTCATGTGGGGAGGATTGTGAGCACTGGCTGAGGGACACAAGTAGTCCCTGGAGACCTCACAGGGTAGGAGCCATGGGATTAGTACCCTAAACTTGCTCCCTTTGCTCTGTTATCTCCCCATTGAACTTCCCATTTGATTAACTCAACCAGAAGCCAGAGCATATGGGGCCTGTTACAGACCATAGAGGACAGCCTCTTATGGCAGAAAGCAGTGTGAAGAAAAGTGGAGAATGGATCTAGGCAGGTAACTGGATACATCCAGCACAGGTAGCCTTCTAATTGAATGCAATACTATGAATCAGATGCCTCGTTTTCACAACAAAACATTATCTTTGCTGTTTTCAAGCCTAGTATCCAGAATTTATGTATCTTTTAATAAATTTATTTTAACTTGCAAGCACTCTCAGTCTCTGACTGTTTGCTATTCATAGCCTATAACAAATTTAGTTGACAAAAACAAAATCTCTAGATGTGATCCTGTAGTATGTGCTACATCTGAAGGGGACAGTAAAATTTATATTCATCTTCACTTCCCAAATTCTTCAGTAATCTGCTGTTTGAAGTGCCTCTTGATGAATTCTTTCAGAAATGATGATTTAAGAGTGCAGTGAAAGGTTCTCTCGCACCTAATTTGGGAGAGTGGATTGGTACAAACTTAATATAAAAATAATTTGCTAATGTGTGTCAAAAGCCTTAATAATATCTACTACTATTATTTCTATTTTCAGGGATCTTTCATAAATATAGAAATACAGACAAAAGATTTATGTTCAATCATTTTTATAATAACTCTTTCCAAAAAAGAACTCCTACAGCTCAGAATAACTAAACATGCAACGATAAGAAAATGAATAGGAATATGTCACAAATATACCATTGGATATCACACAGTTCTCAAAAATGTTTATAAGGATTTTTTTTTTTCATGGAATGGGGAAATTATGATATAAGACTGAGTGGTATGTGGTCTCAGTTGTATAAAGCAAAATGTATAGGATGGAGAATCACTAAAACAGCTAAAAATTTAAGTTTTTATTTTTAAATAATTATAGACTGACATGACGTTGCAATAATAGTATAGAGAAGCCCAGTGTACCCTCACCCAGCTTCCCCCCATGGGAACATCTTACTTAACTATATAGTACATTATCAAGACCAGGAAATGTACTTATGTAGGTAGATACATGCTTACCAGCATCATTGAAGTTATTTCTGAATAATAGTCCATATAAGCCCTTAGCGATTACACTTAATTTATACACATATCATGATTGAAATGCTAATACTTCAATTTTTAACATACTTATTTGGTAAAATCCAAGTAAGAGCTGTAGTCTAGTTAATTATATTGCTAACGTCAATTTCCTGCTTTAGCTCTCCACTCTACCTCCCCCCATCCTGAAACACACATTCTATGCACCAACAAGAGTGACACAATGTTTCATAATTATTTACTATGCTGCTTCCTGGGCTTCATTGTCCTTCTACATGAATGTTTCCCTGGATATTCTCTATTCATTTTTCTAGACCAAATTATTATCTCCTAATAAAGCTGGCACAGGTTTGGTTCTCAGGGATGTAGACACTGAGATGGAGCTAGGAATGCAAAAGTTTTATTGGGAGTAACATCCATGAAAGGAAAAGGGCAGAAACAGGACTGGGCAGGAGCCAGTAGGAGGGAATACATCATCTGCCCTCCTAGTGGGAGCTCCGAGCATAGGGTACCCTTAACAGAGACCCAAGCCCTGAGTTGGGTGGAAATGGCCAGCACGGAGTATCAGCACCTTGCTCAATCATTCACTGGTGGTTGCCCTAAGAAGACTGCTTCGATTAATCATTGGCTTACACTCCACCAAGAACATTGTGAAGTTGGCTGTAAAGCTGAGGCTGATCCTGAAGATAATCACAGCTAGAGGCTGTCAGCTAACCACACTCCACAGTTCTGGGCTAGCTTCATGGGCATGTGACCTGTGCATTTCCACAGGGCCCCATGTTCAAAATGGCCTGCCTTTGTTTTAATGCATTGTTGTCACTCTCGAAATTCTTAATAATTTTATCTTCAAACTTGTGTTTTGTAAGTGAAGCCCAATGAGACAATGGAGCATGTATGTGAACTGAAGAAATAAGCACAAAATGCATCTACTCTGTTCCTTGTCACTTTATTTACATGTAGTGTTAGTGATGCCCTTTTAAAAGAAGGGGCTTTGCATTATCATTTTGCATTGAGATGTGGGAATTATTAAGCTGGCCCTGACAATAGTTCTCCTTGACTAGGCTCCAATCATGAAAAAATGACTATCACCTGATCCTACTGTAGATATTACATTTTCTACTGCTAGTGGTATAAATATATTAAAATTGCCTGTTCATATATCTGTTGCCACATTATGGAGTACTGATTCTTTTTAATATATTCTAACCTTTTTTTCTCATACACTGAATTTATTTTTTGTATACTCCAATCTTAAAAAGCAAAAATGCCAAGAAGTTATGCATTATTTCTGTTTTTTTTTTTAAATGTCTTTCTTCCTCTAATCTACCCATCTCCTACTCCATTGTAACTTGTTAGAAAACAAAATTCGACTGAGTAAAGTTTAAAGATGTTCTTGGCTTTATTCAATAACATGAATTGGGAAGCATCCAATCTAGCAGACAGAAAGGAGCTGTAAAAATTAAAGATTTTTATAAGCAGAAGGGAGAAGAAAAAAGAAAGTTATCGTAAAAAAGCAGGTCAGTTAGGGAATGACAAGGGTGTGTTAGGCAGATTACCTAATGCTGATCAAGAAATTCCTGATTGACTGGTTTAAAAAATATTTTTTTTAAAAAGATTTTATTTCTAGGAGAGCCAAAACTGTAATTAAGACTCAGTGTGGTGACTTTGGGCTTACCCTAAGTGACTCCATTTGGGGCCTGTTGTCCTGTTTTTAACAAAATGAAAGATTAAGTATTTATATTTGTGGAAGAGACAGTTACTCCCCAGTCCCTGCTTTCCCTTTCTTCCTTAAAAATAGAACCCATAGTTTCTGCTGCTCAGAAAAAAGACTATAATTTCCCAGCATCCCTTGCTGCAAAGTTTGAAAAGTTCTGGCAAATAGATATAATTTGAAATGTCATGTGAAACTCCCAGGAAGTCTTCTTATTCTTTTTTTCTAGGATAAATTTATTTTTTTAATTTTATATTTTTATTTTTTTTAATTACAGTTGACATACACTATTATATTACTTTCAGGTGTACACAGTGATTAGATAGTTATATAACGTATGAAATAATCACCCTGAAAAATCCAGAACCCATCTGACACCTTACATAGTTATTACAATATCGACTATATTCCTCATGCTATATTCTACATTCCTGATGACTATTTTGTAACTACCACTTTGTAACTCTTAAGCCTGTTCCCCATTCATCCATTCTCCACTCCCCAATCCGGCAACAATCAAAATGCTCTCTGTACCTATGAGTTTGTTTCTGTTTGTTTATGCTGTTCTCTAGATTCCATATATAATCGAAATCATATGACATTTGCTTTTGTCTGATTCACTCCACTCAGCACAATACCCTCTAGGTCCATCTATGTTATTGCAGATGGCAAGATTTCATTATTTTTTATGGCTGAGTAATATTCCATTTTATATATGCACCACTTCTTTCATATAAAACATTTTTTTGTGAAAATATAGCTAACATACAATATTATATTAGTTTCAGTTGTACACCATAGTTATTCAATATTTATACACCCAAAGAAGTTATCATGATATGACAAGCAACTATCAGAGATTGTACAATGCTATTACGATATTATTGACTATATTCCCTAGGATGTACAACACATCCCCGTGACTTGTTTTATACCAGAAAATTTAAACCTCTTACTCTCCTTCACCTTTCTCCCATTTTTTATTCATAAATTACAGTTGCGATCCAATATTATTATTATTTTTAAATTAATTAATTAACTTTTTAAGGAGACATTGGTTAATGAAATCCAGTAAGTTACAGCTGTATATTTTAAAAGTAAGACATATATATATATTTACATTGTATGTTCACCTCCCATAGTTAGATTCCTTACTATCGCCACATATATTACCGCTTTTACCCATCTACCTCCAACCTCGCCCCTCCCCTCTACACTCTGGTAACCACAGGTCTATTGTCCATGTCCATGAGTCTCTGTTTGTTTGTCCTGTTCGTTTGTTGCTTTTAGGTTTATATCCCACATATGAATGATATCAGATGGTTTTCAACTTTTTCTGTCCGGTTTATTTTGCTTAGCATGATTATCTCGAGGGCTATCCATATTTCCGCAAATGGCAGTATTTCATCTCTTCTTATGGCTGAATAATATTCCATTTTATATATGTACCACTGATTCTTTAGACAATCATCTATCGTAGGACACCTCGGTTGCTTCCATGTCCTGGCTACTGTGAATAATGCTGCTATGAAGATCGGTGTGCAAATACCTTTTTGGATATGAGTTTTCAAGACTTTGGGGTTAACACCCAGTAGAAGGATTGCTGGATCATATGGTAGATGAATTCTTAGTTTTGAAAGGAACCTCCATAGTGTTTTCCATACTGGCTGTACCAATTTGCGGTCCCACCAGCAGTGTATGAGGGTCCCTTTTTCTCCACATCCTCTCCAACATTTGTTATTATTTGTCCTGTTGAAAACAGCTACTCTAACAGGTGTGAGATGGTATCTCATTGTGCTTTTGATTTGCATTCCCCTATAGCTAGTGATGTTGAGCATCTTTTCATATATTTGTTGGCCATTTGTATGTCCTCTAGGGAGAAATGTCTGTTCAGGTCCTCTGCCCATTGTTTTGATTGGATCGTTTGATTTTTTGTTATTGAGTTGTATGAGTTCTTTGTATATTTTGGATATTAGGCTCTATCTGGAGACATTGCTTGCAAATATATTTTCTCATTTGGATGGTTGTCTCTTTACCTTGTGGATGATTTTTTTTTTTTGCTGTGCAGAAGCTTTTTAGTTTATTTTTGCTTTTACTTCTCTTGTCTTTGATATCAAATTCATAAAATCCTCTTTAAGTCCAAGGTCCTTAAGTTTAGTTCCTATGTTTTCTTCTATGCATTTTATTATTTCAGATCTTATATTCAGGTCCTTAATCCATTTTGGGTTAATTTTTGTGTGTGATGTTAGACGACAGTCTAGTTTCATTCTTTTGCAGGTGGCTTACCAGTTGTCCCAGCGCCATTTATTGAAGAGGCTTTTTTTTCTCCACTCTATGTTTTTGGCTTTTGTCAAAAATTATTTCCCCATATAAAGATGGGTTTACTTCTGGACTCTCTATTCTGTTCCACTGGTCTGTGTGTCTGTTTCTCTGCCAACACCATACCGTTTTTATTATTGTCACTTTGTAGTATAATTTGAAGTTGGGCAGATTGATGCCTCCAGCCTCATTCTTTTTTCTCAGGATAGCTTTGGCAATTTGGGGTCTTCTGTGCTTCCATACAAATCTGATGATTTTTTGTTCTATTTCTTTAAAAAATGCCAATGGGATTTTGATGGGGATTGCATTGAATCTGTATAATGCTTTAGGTAATAAGGTAATTTTAACTATGTTGATTCTTTCATTCCAAGAACACGGACTATCTTCCCATTTCTTTGTATCTTCTTCGATTTATTTTAATAGAATCTTGTAGTTTTCATTATATAGGTCCTTCATATGTTTCATTAGATTTATTCCTAGATGTTTATTCTTTTTGTTGCAATTGCAAAAGGAATTATTTTTTTCCACTTCTATTTCTGACACTTCATTATTAGAGTATAGGAACACTATGGATTTTTGAACATTGATTTTGTATCCAGAAACTTGACTGTATTTGCTTATTGTTTCTAGTAGTGTTCTTGTGGAGTCTTCAGAGTTTTCTGTATAGAGAATCATGTCATCTGCAAATAGTGACAGTTTGACTTCTTAGTTTCCTGTTTGGATGCCTTTTATATCTTTCTCTTGCCTGATTGCACTCACTAAGACCTCCAATGTTATATTGGAGATTCAATATTATTTTATATTTGTTTCAGGTGTGCAGCATAGTGGTTAGGTGCCGCGTCCTCTTTCTACCCTACTGCGTGACAAGGTCCAAAGATGGGGACAGAGGCTTCAAGGAATGCATCGTCAAGAACGAGGACGTGGCATGTGTTTAGGGATAATTGGTTTCTTAGAAATGATCCTATTAAGAGGGGGAATTTGGGTAGCACAAATTTTAGTAAGTGTAAACGCTATACAAATGGATTTCCTCAAAATTGGCTCTGAGGAAAATATAGTAAATTCCCCGCGTATGGAATCAGCTCTAGTCACCCTGACGTGTCCAGAATGCGTAAACCCTTTATTTGAACAATTATTAAGGGAAATTCCTTTTGACGCGCCTCTTAAAGATATTATGAATAAATTATAACAAGCTGAATACTAGAACCAGTTTATACTCCTGTTCCCACGCAGTTAGTAGAAAAATTAGTAAGGATAAGAAATGTACTCATAAGCCTGTGCCTACTATAGAAGGGCCTCCTTTTGTGGCCTAGTGGATAAATAGAAAACTCTGGTATCCACCTAGGGGGGCTAATAGTATGAAAAGATTACCTGATCTTCCTTTGCCTTATTCAGAAGCTTATAATAAAGATAGTATACATGTAGTGAATAAAGATAGAATTCATGTGCCTTATAGTAGTTTAAGTTTCATAGAAAGGCTGGCTAGGTCGGGATCTCCTTGGTGCTTAAAAACAAAGGAACAGAAACTTAGCTTATGAAAGCAGCTTTGTAAAACTGATTTTTATAAATATTTTCCTCATTACTGCACCAAGGAAACTTTTGAACAGCTATGAGAAAGGTTCAGCTTGAACTTTAGATATAGCATAAATCAAATAGCATTTAAAAGATTTCTTCAGGCAGAAAGAAGAACAATGTCTGCCCACAAGCCAATACTTGCTGTTATGAATACATCTATCTATCACCTTTACTTAAATCAAACTGTATCTTACGTAATAGATATAATAATTAAAAGTTTAGATTGTTCCATCAGGTAGTTCTGTTCTAATGATTGAGAGAAAAATGTACTAGTTAATCATGAACATTAATAATAATATACTCTATAAGATTTTCTGCTCCGCCTAACCACAGAAATTTAACTCCCTGCTACCTTAACAACAAAGTATAATCAAATGCCAAATAAAAAAGTATAAAAGTTGTACTCAAATCACAATAAAACGGAACAGTGTCACACCGCCTCTGAGCTGTGTAGTCGACTGTCTCCCGCGCCGACGCCTTGCCCACCTTCGGGGCCCCCTGGATCCTGTCGTGGCTGGACCGCGGCAGTTAGGCCTTGACATAATTTATTAATTAATCTCCCTTACTAGTCAAGGACCCACCTGGCACTATACATAGTTATTACCATATTATAGATTACATTCCCTACGCTGTACTTTACATCCCTATGACTATTTCATAACTAGCAATATATGCTTATTAATCCCTTCACCTTTTTCACCCTGCCACCCAACCTCCTTCCCATATGGCAACCATCAAATTGTTCTCTGCGTCTATGAGTTTGTTCCTGTCTCTCTTTTTTTAACTTGTAAAAGTTTATTTTATTTTTATTTACTTTATTTTATTATTTATTTCAAGTATACAGTACATTGGTTAGGCATTTATAGCATTTATAAAAAGATCCCCTGATTAGTCTAACTTCCCTCTGGTTCTACACATAGCCATTACATTACTGCTGATTGCAATCCCTATGCTGTGTTCCCCATCCCTGTGACCATCTATCAACTACTAATTTGTACTTCTTTAACCCTTCGCTGCTTTCTCCCTGCCCCCATGTCCCATCTGGCTGCCACCAGATTGTCCTTAATATTAATGAGTCTGTTTTCGATTAGTTTGCTCTTTTTGTTCCTTAGATTCTGCATATAAGTGAAATTGTAAAGTATTTATCTTTCTCTGTCTCACTTATTTTGCTCAGCATAATAACCTATAGGTCCATCCATAATGTTGCAAATGGTAGGATTTCATTTTTTTTGTGGCTTAGTAATATTCCATTGTATATATGAACCATAACTTCTTGATGGGCATTTAGTTTGCTTCCATATCTTGGCTACTGTAAATAGTGCTGCAGTGAACAGAAGGATGCATAGATTTTTATGAATTAGTGTCTTGATTTTCTTTGGATAAATACCTAGAAGTGCAAGTGCTGAGCAAAAATGTAGATATATTTTTAATTTTTTGAGGAAACTCCAGACTGTTTTCCATAGTGGCCATGCTAATTTGCAATCCCACTAACACTTGTTCTTTGATTTATTGATGATAGCCATTCTGACAGGTGTGAGGTGATATCTTCTTGTGGTTTTAAATTGCATTTCTCTGATGATTAGTGACCTTGTGCATCTATTCATATGTCTATTGGCCACCTGTATTTCCTCTTTGGAGAAGTATCTGTTCAGTCTTTCTGCCCATTTTTTAATTGGATTTTTTTGTTGTTGTTGTTGAGTTATATATATTGGATATTAACCCCTTATCAGATGTATCATAAGTGAATGTCTTCTCCCATTCAGTCAGTTGTCTTTTCATTTTGTTGATGGTGTCCTTTGCTGTGCAAAAACTTTTTAGTTTGATGTAATCCCATTTGCTTATTTTTTTTTTCTTTTGTATCCCTTGCCTAAGGAGATATATCTGAAAAGATTTTACTAGTAGCAATATCAGAGAGATTACTGCCTATGTTTCTTTTTAGAAGTTTTGTGGTTTTGGGTCTTATATTTAAGTCTTTAATCCATTTTGAGTTTATTGTTGTATATACGGTAAGAAGGGTGTCCAGTTTCATTTTTTGCATGTATCTGTCCAATTTTCCCAACATCATTTATTGAAGAGAATGTCTTTACCTCATTGTACATTTTTGCCTCTTTTGTCATATATTAAATGAGTGTATAGATGTGGATTTATTTCTGGTCTCTCTATTCTGGTCCATTGATCAATGTAACTGTTTTTATGCCAGTATCATGTTGTTTGTATTACTGTAGCCTTGTTGTATAGTTTGATATCAGGTAGTGTAATCCTTCCAATTTTGTTCTTCTTTCTGAAGATTGCCATGGCTGTTTGGCGTCTTTTCTGGTTTTATATTAATTTTAGGATTATTTGTTCTAGCTTTCTAGAAAATGCCATTGGTATTTTGATAGGGATTGTACTGAATTTATAGATTACTTTGAGTAGTGTGGCCATTTTAATGATGTTGATTCTTCCTACCCATGAGCACGGTGTATGCTTCCATTTATTTGTATCTCCTTCAATTTTTTTTTTTCAAATGACTTATAATTTTCTGAGAACAAGTCTTTTACCTCCTTGGTTAATTTGATTCCCAGGTATTTTATAGCTTTCGATGCAATTATAAATGGGATTGTTTTCTTAATTTCTCTTTATGAAAGTTCATGATTGGTGTATAAAAATGTTACTGACTTCTGAATATTTATTTCGTAACCTGCTATTTTACTGAATTCATTGATCAGTTCTAATAGTTTTTTAGTGGGCTTTTTACAGTTCTTTGTTTTTAGTATCATGTCATCTGCAAATAATGACACTTTTATGTCTTCCTTTCTAATTTGGATACCTTTTATTTCTCTTTCTTATCTGATTGTTGTGGCCAGGACTTCCAATATAATGTTGAACAAAAGTGGTGAAAGTGGTCATCTTTACCTTGTTCCTGATCTTAAGGAAAATGCTTTTAACCTTTCTCCATTGAGTTGATGTTAGCTATACATTTGTCATATATGCCTTTATTATGTTGAAGTATGTCTCCTCTATTCCCACTTTGCTGAGAGTTTTTATTATAAATGGATGCTGGATTTTGTTGAATGTTTTTTCTGCATTCAGCTACCTTACGTCTTTTGATTGGAGTGATTAATCTATCTACATTTAAAGTGATTATTGATAGGTACATAGTTACAGCCATTTTATTATTCATATATATTTGTCTTTTTTCGCCTTCCATTTTTTTTTTTCAGAATTTCCTTTAACATACCTTGTTGGTGATGGATTTTTTAAGCTTTTCACTGTCTGTTAAACTCTTTATCTAACCTTCCATTTTAATTGAAAGCCTTGCCGGGTAGAGTATTTGCAGTGTAGATTCTTGTTTTTCATAATTTTGAATACTTCTTGCTAGTTCCTTTGGGCCTGCAAAGTTTCTGTTGAAAAATCAGCAGACATTCTTATGGGGGTACCCTCGTAAGTTACTAGCTGCCTTTCTCTTGCTGCTTTTAAGATTTTTTCCTTTTCTTTGACCTTTGGCATTTTCAGTATGATGTGTTTTGGTGTGGGTCTGTTTGAATTCCTCTTATTTGGGACTCTTTGTGCTTCATGAACTTGTATGTCTAATTTCTTTGCCAAGTTAGGAAAATTTTCTGTCATTATTTCTTCAAATAGATTCTCAATCCCTTGCTCTCTCTTCTTCTTCTTCAGGTACTCGTATGATACAGATATTGTTACACTTCATGTTGTCCCAGAGGTCTCTTAAACTATCCTTTTTTTTCTATTATTTTTTTATTGTGGTAATATATACATCTTAAACTATTCTCCTTTCTTAAAATTCTTTTTTCTTTTTGTTGTTCTGATTGGGTGTTTCCTGCTACCTTGTCTTCCAGTTTGTTGATTTGATCTTCTGCTTCATCCAATCTACTGTTGAATCCTTCTAGTGTATTCTCCATTTCAGTTGCTGTATCCTTCATTTCTGTCTGGTTCTTTTTTATATGGTTTCTATGACCTTTTTTTTATGCTTACTATCTATCTCTTGAGGTTCTCATTGTGCCCTTCCATTCTCTCCCTAAGTTCATTGAGCCTCCTTATAACCATTATTTTGAACTCTGCCTCTGGTAGATTGCTTTCCTCCATTTCATTTATCTTTTTCTGGAGTGTTTTCTTGTTGTTTTATTTGTGGCATATTTCTCTGTTTTCTCATTTTGTTAGCCTCTTTGTGTTCATTTCTATGTGCTAGTAATATTTGTTTCATCTCACAGTCTTGACCAGATGGCCTTCTGTGGAAGGTGTCCTGTATGGTCCAGTGGCATACTCTCCCTCATCACCTTTGCTGGGTGCTCTGGACGTGATCTCTGTGTGTATTCTGTGTGATCTTCTGTCGTAGCTAAGTATTTATTGGTATTAGTACATTAATGGATGGGATTAATGCTTGGGTTGACTAACTGTGGGAATTGACTGCACCCACAGAGTAAGTGTTGCTGTGTCCGGGCTGACCTCACGGAGTGAGATTTGCCCTAGCAGGCTTGCGTACTTGTTGAAACCACCTTTTCTGTGTACTGCTCATGGGACTAGTCAGGAGTTGCTCTGTTGTGGTCTAGTGCTAGCCTTCGGGTGTGCTGATTCTGTGGCCCCTTCGGAGGGGCTCCCCAGTAGGCCATAGTCAGCCACTGTCTTTGATTGTTCAAGGCTACTTCGTGAGAGCTACAAAGTGATCCACAGATGGTTGCTGCCTATGCTGCATCTATAGGTAAGCAGAAGAGACAACACTGTTGGCTGCAATCTGGTTACCCCTAGTACCAGGCCTGGGGCAGTTTGGCAGGAGGACCAATGCTCCTCAAGGCCTGAGGCTGCCTGTCATTTGCCCATAAGATTCCACAACTGGAACAGCCTCTGGGTGATATGCGTGTTGGGTGGTGCAGGGATCCTGGGAGTCATCTAGATATATTGAGCACATTCCCCCTGCCACTGCAGTGTCTGTTTATATGGCAGCACTGTCTCTGTGGTTTCCTGTACAAGTCTCAGATCTCAGAAAGGCCAGCCACTGCCTACTTTGGGCCTGCAAGCCTGAGATCTGCTCAAGAATTATTGAAGATCATGGGCATGGTTTTGTGCACTCATGGGTTGCCCAAACTGAGGGCTGTTGTTTGCTGTTGAATTCATGTCCCAAGGAAAGCACTGGATGGGACTGGGTTGCCTGAGAAGAGGGTTGCCACATGTAATTTGTGGGTTAGGTGGGGCAGCGTCTCAGTGAGACACGGGGATATCAGGCCTATATAGCATCAGATTTGCTGCCAGCTCTGGGACCATGGGCTCCCATAAAGGTCACATATCATTGTGAGACGTATTGCTATCCAGGATGGGCCCACAACCCCCTGCGATCTGCCCAAGCGATATTGTATCTCGTGCTGGCAGCAGTGATCTGCCCGTGACTATTTCCCCTGAACTTTGCTCCATGCACTAGCTGAGATCTGTTCCCTGTGCAGAATGCACAATCCTCGATAGGAGCTGGGCAGGGGTGGGTGCCTGTCAGCTGGCTGTGGGAACTTTGTGGATTGGGTGGGGCAGGTTTCAGGGAGGCAAGGGCCATCAGGCCAGTACAGCCTGTTTTGCTGCAACTTCTGCGTCCGCACATTCTTTCAGTAGTCACAGACTACAGTGAGACCAGCTGCCATCTGGGGCAGTCCCACAGACCCCTGCGATCCTTCTCCCCAAGAGATATTGCAGCTTGTGCAGGCAGCACAATTTATTGGTTTGCCAACAAATGATTTCCCCACAATGAGCACACTGAGTTACCTGAGGTCTGTTGCCTGTGCAGAATGTACAACCCCAGAGAAGAGCAGGGTGGGGTAAGCTCCTGTAATGGGCTGTGGGCTATTTGTGGCCTGCAACTGATTTCACCATAATGCATACACCGCTGTAGCCAGAATCTGTTGCCTGCATGGATTCGGTGGAGATGATCTCAGGTATACAAGGGCCATTAGGTGAATACAGCCTCAATTTTGCTGCAACTTCTGTGCCCATGCATTCCCACTGTAGTCACCTATCACAGTGAGACCAGCTGCTGTCTAAGGCTGTCTGTCCCACAGACCTCTGTACTCTCTCCAAGCGATATTGCAGTTCTTGCAGGCAGCAGTGGTCTGCCTGCAACTGACTTCACAGCAATGAGCATACTACGCTAGTCAGTTTGTTGCCTGCATGGAATGTGCAGCCCCAGAAAGGGGGCAGGGCAGGGGTGGTTGCTTGTCAATGGGCTGCTTATTAACAGAGCACCCAGGCCATTTGTTGGTTGGGTGGGGAAGGATTTTAAAGACATAATGGCCGTCAGGCCAATACGGCCTCAGTCTTGCTACAACTTTTCTGTCCGCCTGCGTGTTCCCACAAAAGTCACAGATCACAGCAAGACCAGCTGCTGTCTGGGACTGGCCCACAGATCCCCACGATCCATCCAAGCTAATGTTGGCAGCAGTGATCTGCCTGAAACTGTCCTTGAAATGTGTTCACAGTGCTGGCTGAGGTCTGCTGCCTGCACCAAATGTTTGGCAGGACCGTGCAGCTGCCTAGTGATAAGCCACCCTAGGCAACCCATGGTTTGAGTAGGGCAGGCCAATCTCCTCAGGTCAATGCAGCTTCAGAATTGGCTGTGAGGAAGGAGGGATCAGCACAGCTAAGCTGGAGCTGGTCTGTAGACTGCCTCTGGTCTGTAAGGGTGACCCCTACAAGGCACAATGGCAGCTGCCTATCCAGCCCTGTTCTGGTGCCAGGTAATGGAATCCTTCCCTGTATGAAGCTTTCCCGAGTTCTCATTCCACTGCCGGTGTCCTTCTCTCTATGAATCTTGCCCGAGGCTCTGTTTCACCACCAGTGTTCTGGGTGGGGGTTTGTGGGTGAGAGAGTGTGTGCATGGGCTCTTTAAAGAGGCGTCTGTGATTTCATTCTCCTTCCATCTCACAGTCAGATTTTTTGGGAACTCTTCTTTCCTGGGCTGGAACCCTATGTTGGGGAGCCTCCAAATGGGGCTAGGACCCCTCTCTCCTTCAAGGGTGACTCTGCAGCTCTGCTCTCCCTCTCAGTGCTTCACTGCCATCCTTAGGTGTAGGATCAGCTCAATTCATGACTTTGCCTCTCCTACCTGCTCGATGTGGCTGCTTCTTTATGTCATCAGATGTAGGTGGACTTCAGGTGATTCTCCATGTTGATTATTTTATAATTTGGTTGTAATTTTACTGCAGATCTGAGAGGAAGCAAACTTTGCTTTTACTTCATCCACCATCTTGACCCACCCCCTCTTTTTTGTTGTTTATACTGTTTATACTCACATATAAGTGAGATCATACAGTATTTGTCTTCCTCTGTCTGACTTCTTTCATTTAGCATAATACCTTCTAGATCCATCTATGTTGTTACAAATGGTGGGATTTCATTCTTTTTTATGGCCAAGTAATATTCCATTGTATATATGTACCACTTCTTCTTTATCTAATTGTCTATTAATGGACACTTAGGTTGCTTTTATATCTTGGCTATTGTAAATAATGCTGTAATGAAGATAAGGATGTGTACATCTTTTCATATTAGTATTTTGTTTTGTTTTTGGGTAAATACCCAGAAGTGGAATAGCTGGGTCATATAGAAGTTCTATTTTTAATTTTTTGAGGAAACTCCATATTGTTTCCCATAGTGGCTGTACCAATTTACGATTACACCAAAAGTGCATGAAGATTCCCTTTTCTCCACATCCTTGCCAACACGTTTGTTGATTCGTTGATGATGGCTATTCTGACAGGTGTGAGGCAATAAGTCATTGTGGTTTTAATTTGCATTTCTCTGATGATTAGTGATATTGAGCATGAGTCTATTGGCCATCTGTATGTCCTCTTTGGAGAGTTGTCTATTTGGGTCCTCTGCCCATTTTTAATTGGATTATTAGTTTTTTGGTGTTAAGTTACATGAGTTCTTTATATGTTTTGGATATTAACCTTTTGTCAAATGTATCATTGGCGACTGTCTTGTCCCATTCAGTAAGTTGTTCTGTTTTGTTGATAGTTTCCTTTGTTGTGCAAAAACTTTTTAGTTTGATATAGTCTCATTTGTTTATTTTTTATTTTTTTCCTTTGCCCAAGACGACGTATCAGAAAACATATTACTAAGAGCAATGTCAGAGAGTTTACTGCCTATATTTTCTTTTCAAGCCAGAAGAGATTGGCACAAAATATTCAAAGTGATTTGTTCACAGGTTATGAGTTGGCAGGGTAGGAGAATGGGGGTGTCTCTTTTACTTAGCTCTCTGATTATTGTGACAGAAAATTAATTTCTCCCATTTCTCTGTCACTCATTTTCCATTTGAGTCACCTTTGCCATCTCATTCCACTCTACCTAGGCTCTGTCTTATGTAATCTCTGAGAGGAAAAGCTGGCACACACGTTTCTGAGATTCTTCAGTTGAAAAAAAGTTAAAAATTTTTTTGAATATTTTTTTTACCTTTATTTCATCTTCGATGTAGATTGACTGGAAAGATGAAATTGGCCCTCAGTGTACCAGTGAAAGCAAATAGCAATCAGCGGGAAAAAAGAACACAACCAGGATAATATTTTGAAATATAATTTCATTGTGGGAAGAAACAACACTAATTTTCATAATGATAACCAGTGATAGTATCACTGAGTTGTGGTATATGTGGACCTAATTAAATTCTCAGAAGAGTCTCTCATATACATGAAGAAATACAAATGTATGTGGTTGAGTTACCTAATATGTAACAGGTGACTTAAGTTCAGAGCAAGGCACTGGATATAGAGCAGTGAAATGGGAATGGCATCATCCCAGTTGCTCAATGGCGAAAGCTCAAGTTTCTATACTCAGACACACAGGAGCTGCTGGTCCCTTTAAAAAGGTTCTTGCATGCAGTAACAGAGGATCAGAGAAAGGTAAAGCTTTCTAAGCATATCAACATCATTTCTTTCCAAAACTTCTAGTCAGCAATGATATTAAATCAAGCCCTTTGGATAATTTTTTAATGCTGGCTCTGGCTGTCTGTATTAATAGCCCCTACAGGGGCCATGTCTGGCATTTATAAACATGTTTGCTCTTCACCTAAATAGAGCTGGAGAACCCTCTGATTCATGTGGCTCTAGGCAACTTGAAGTCCAGGTTCTTCTTTAAATCATCCTTCTAACTTTCAATATTTCAAGGCAGATTTGACAAACAAGAATGATTAAAAAAACAGGCAGTACTCTCCTTTGAGCAGATAAACAATTAAGCTCAAATCAGACTCACTTAAGAGATGTAGCTCCAGGCATTCTCACTGACTGGGACCAGGAAGGCAAAGTAAAATGGTAAGGTAAACAAAGAATTATCTACATAGTTTGATCAATATGGAACCCAGAAAGCCATGCAAACAAGATCTTCCTTAAAAGCATCATCTTAAGAGGGGCTTGAATTATAAACCAAATAACTACTTTCAATTTCTTCGACTTCTGTTTGTATAAAAAACTGTTCAAAAGGGCTGAGGGCATGTGCTGTTTATTCTCAATTTCTTGTTCCTCTACATTGATTTTCCACGCTTCTCTGCTCTGACCCTCATGCAATACATGGCCTTGGCATCCCTGCCTTTAGTTTTTGGGTGGGTTGTGCTATGGGGATGGGGTTTGGTAAGAGACTGTAAAGGAAGAGAGAAAGGTCATAGCGATTATGCCATCACCAT
>NW_024353907.1:1576211-1577712 GCF_902729225.1 Pteropus medius | reverse complement strand
AATACACAGAAAGAAAAGCAGGGAAGTTGCCAAAATGAGGAGACAAAGAAATATATCTCAAATCAAAGAACAGAACAAAGTTCCCCGCCCCCCCCAAAAAAATAAGTAAACATAATGGAGACAAGCAACTATTGTATGCAGAGTTCAAAACATTGGTTATAAAGATGTTCAATGAACTCAGGGAGAACTTCAACAAAGAAATAGAAAACATAAAAATAGAGATAGGAAACACAAAAGAGAACCAGTCAGAAATGGAGATTACAATTAGAATTGAAGGACAGATAAAGAGCTTCTCAGCCAAGAAAAAGCTAAAGGATCTCATCATCACCAAACCAGTATAACAATAAATATTAAAAGGATTTATTTAAAAAGAAGAAAAAAATCAAGAATGTGAATAATAAAATGGCAAACACTACACATCTAGCAACAATTACTTTAAATGTAAGTGGATTAAATGCTTCAATAGAAATACCGATGGCTGAATGGATAAGAAAACAAAACTCTTACACATGCTACCTATAAGAGACACACTTCAGATCAAAAGATACACATAAACTGAAAGTAAAGGCATAGAAAAAGATTTCTCATGAAAATGGAAAAAAAAAAAACAAATAAAAAGTTGAAGTACTCATACATATACCAGACAAAATAGACTTTAAAACAAAGCCTATAATGAGAGACAAAGAAGGACCCAGTAATCTCAGTTGTGGGTATTTATCCAAGGAAACCCAAAACACAAAGGACATGTGCATCCATATGTTTATTGCAACATTATATACAATAGTTAAGATATGGAAGCAACCTTAGTGTCTATCAATAGATGAATGAGTAAAGAAGAGGTGGTACATATATATAATGGAAAATTACTCAACCATAAAAATGAACAAAATCTTGCCATCTTCAACAACATGGATGGATGTAGAGGTTATTGTGCTGAGTGAATCTGACAGAGAAAGACGAATATCATGATTTCACTTACATGTGAAGAGTAGACAACAGGCTCAAAATGGAGTCACTTCTGCTAAGCCCCATATCACCAAATTCAATTTCAGTTTCAGCCTTCCCCACAAATGGAATCTTAAACCAGCCAATCACAAATTTCCTGGTCATTAGTTAGGTAATCTGCCTGATATCTATAAGGTATCCCCTATAAGGAAATACCTGCCATCCCTGATAAGGAAAGTAACCTTGCAATAACTAATCCACTTTTTGCCTTTTACAACTTCCTGTTTCCTGCTCCCTTCTGCCTGTAAAATCTCTTGTCTTGTATAGCTCTTGAGAGTTCCTTTTTATCTGCTTGATGGGATGCTTCTCGATTCACGAATAACTGAATAAAGCCAATAAGATCTTTAAAATTTACTCAGTTGAATTTTTATTATTTCACCAAAGATACTTCAGTAGTCCAGGCAAAAAGGGTTAGTGGCTTGGATCAGGTTGAGGCAGTGGAGATGGAAATAGCAGTCAGGTTCCAGACCTGTTTTGAAAGTTGAATTTATAAGGC